>NC_041225.1:58998670-59082975 GCF_002837175.3 Physeter macrocephalus
GTGCCACAACTACTGAAGCCCGAGCGCCTAGAGCCCGTGTTCCGCAACAAGAGAAGCCACCGCAATGAGAAGCCCGCGCACCGCAATGAAGAGCAGCCCCCGCTCGCCGCAACTAGAGAAAGCCCATGTGCAGCAATGAAGACCCAACGCAGCCAAAAATAAAATAAATAAATTTATTAAAAAAAAAAAAAAAAAAAAAGAGCATGCCTTCCTCCCTCTCCCAGCTCCACTTTGCTTTAGGCTGAAAGTTTTTGGTGGGAAGGGGAGGGAGTGGTTAGTCTCTCTAGCTGTCTTATGTGTCTTTCACCAACACACGCACACGCACTGAAGGGAGGAAGTCAGAGCGCTGCCACAGCCCCCTCCAGAGAAACCTCTTTGCTCATCTATTCTCCCTCTCCACTGCCTCAACCATTTTATATTCTCAAGGGGGACAAGGTAATGTCACCAATTCCATTTCCTTTGTACATTCTGCAAGTGGTGATCTAACTATGTAAGTTCACATCTGTTTTACCTTGAAGTCTCTGTCAAATTTTTATTTTTAACACGCTATAGGATGTATCATCGTTATGGACTGTGTCCCCTCCAGATTCATACGTTGAAGCCCTAACCCCCAAGGTGATGATATTTGGAGGTGGGGCCTTTGAGAGATAATTAGGATTAGATGAGGTCATGAGAGTGGAGCCACCATGACGGAATTAGTGCCCTTCTTAGAAAGGTTCTCTTAATCTCTGTCTCTGTCTCTGTCTCTGTCTCTCTCTGTCATTATCAATCACTCCGCTATGTGAGGACACAGCAAGAAGGTAGCCATCTGCACGCCAGGAAGAGAGCTCTCACCAGAACCCAACCATGCTGGCATCCTGATCCTAGACTTCCAGCCTCCAGAGCTAGAAAGAGAAAATTAATTTCTTTTGCTTAAGCCACCCAGTCTGTGGTATTTTGTTATGGCAGCCCGAGCTGACTAACACAGTTGCTAACCAGAGCACTCACTGAAATGAGTTTTACAGATAGCTTTCTCTAGTCTTTCTCTCGTTTCCGTGTTGGGCACACAGTGGACACTCAAAAAATATTTGTTAAATGAATGAATGAGTGAAGGTATAGCAAGATGACAGGATCACTCACTTCAAGTGTCCAAGCCACTACAGAATGCAACATTCCATTCTGTGTGTGTAATTTTGTTTTTTAAATATGCAAGTAATACATGAATACATTCTTGTGTGTGTGTGTGTTAAACAACATACAAGTAAGTAGAGAAAAAAACAAAGTTCCCTTTCACCAATCTCCTCCCTAGTTCATCACACTTCCCTACTGAGAGAGCGTGCGCGCCCGCGCGCACACGCACACACACACACACACACACACACACACACAGTTGGTATGACCTGTTCCTTATAGACCTCGTGCCTGGAGACCCGTATTACATGGTATTGTGCCATGTGTGCAGTGATGCAACTTGTACTTTCTCTTATATCTAGCAGACCTCTCTATGCCAGTAAATTCCTTATCCTTTTAAGTGCTACATTATACTCCATAGCAGAGACATACCTATGAACGAGCATTTCAGGTGTTTCTAAATTTTTCCTCATATGACGTTGAAAAATATTTCCCTTCACATGCCTCTTTAGGCACGTGCGCAAGTGCTTACCTGGGTTAGATGATTTGTGTATTGAAAGTTTTGTCTGCCTCTGCCACATTGCTGCCCTAAGGGCAGAATTTATATTCCACTCCACCAAAAATTTCCCCCATCCTGCCAACACAGAAAATTTAAACCTTCTCAAATTTTTACTAATCTGATATTAGGAAACCATTTCACTGACAACTTTTAGCTCTCTGATTACTAATCAATTTTGTGTTTTTTTCATTTTTACTATAAGTTGCCTATTCCTATTTTGTATCCATTTTTCTAGTGGGTGGTTTGCTTTTTAATTGCTATTTTATAGAAACTGTATTTTGTGGTTTTTAATCCTTCGTCTCTCACATACGTTACAAACACTCTCTCCCAGGCTGTCATTTGTCTCTTGATTTTGTTTACAGCCTCTTTTTTTGTCCAAAGTTGTTATGTTTATGCAAATATAATAAATGTCTCCTTTGTGGCGTCCTTTGTCACTTCTAAGATTCATCAAATATTCGTTTATATTTTCTTCAGATATTTTGAAGGTTTTTTGTGTTGTTTTGTTTTGGGGGGTAGTTTAGCTCATTATTCCATCTAGAATAAATTTTTGTATATGGGGAACAAAGGGGAGCTATTTTTTTCCTAAACTTTTGATGGTCTCAATCTCATTTATTGAGTATCCTTCCTCCCATTTATTGGCAATGCCACATTTATCATGTACTAAATTACCATCCGTGTGAGTGTGTGTGTGTGTGTGTGTGTGTGTGTGTGTGTTTGTGTGTGTATGGGCAATATTTCACTCTAACTTACCCAGAATGTCTCTTTTCTTAAACTTCTTCAGTTCTTTCACTAGCAACAGGAGTTGGCTTTTAGGGAGAATCTATTTCTCATGTACACATATATTAATACATAGAAGATTCTTTTCACTTCCATGATGGAAAACAAAATGCAAATGCTGGAGACCATTAATAAAAGGTTCTCTCTCTACCTGAGATTTGCACTGTCAGCAGATCAAGTGCATATTTCAGCAAATATCAAATTCTTACACTTTAGGGAACATGCAAGCATCGGACACAGCTATTCCATCCACTGGAATACTCAGTCACCATTACAGTCACTCCCTAGAGCATATTAGATGATGTGTGACTGCTGTTGACCTGGAGTGGACCCTGGCCTAGACTGCTACTTAGAGCTCAGACTGTTGATATCTGTCTAGAACAGTTCTGGATGATGGTATCTATGTCAGTGGGATTCAATGTCCGCTGTGAAAACTGGCCAGACAAGCACACTGGAGGGATATATTCTGGAATCATTTCTTTCTAGCTTATTTCCTAATGATCCTTCGGGTGTCCTGGATGCCAACCCCAACATCCCCGTCCCCACGCAGAGCAAAACGACAGAGATTCTTGTATACAGAGATGACATTTTATTATCTCAAATTAGAGGTGACCTGAAAATAAATTTGCCATGCCAGCCGATTATTTTCAGAAAGAAAGCCCACAAATCAATTGTCCTAAAACTAAATATGTTATCTCTCAGAGGCATTCCACATTTGAACCGATCGATAAATAACGATCCAGTACAAGTTACTTCATTTAGTTACCTTGGCACTAACGGAGAGTTTTTCCTTGGATAGGGTCCTGACAGTAGCATTGCCCAAAGCCAGGCATTCTCTGGTGCTTTGCCAAGATTTTATTTGGCAGTGGCAAGTGTCTGGTTATACCAATCTTAAACATTCTTGGCCATGGGCTCTACTTCAGCCACGTTAATTGAAGTAGGCTTTGGGGCCCTGGTCTGCTCATTCATTTATGCCCTGGAATGGGCTCAAGGCAACTTCAGGAGAGAGTTCTGATCTTGCTGGTGGGCAATGATGGGAGGGCTCAGCTTTCCAAAGGGATGCCAACCTCACCCAAGCTCGACTGTCAGTCAAGATGTGGATAGGAACTCAGAGGGCATAAAAAGCAATGCCCTTCAGGTCCAGCTAGGAAGTACAATTTGAATGCCCTACCACTAAATATTTATTTAAAATCCCTGCTGAGAAATAACACTATTCAGAGAGGATTGCTTGAAGGATAAGCAGTTCATCCACTCTTCCAGATTTCCTAACACCAATCCCTGGATCCCGCCAGAGCAACTGAAACACAGATGCCTGGAATGCATCACCTTGGCCCCGGCAGAACTGCTTTTGTTGAACTATTTTTGGTGTGATTCCATCACCATTTTTTAATATAATTACAAGAAACAGTCCCATGAAAAGCATTATTATGTTTGGGGTAAGAAGGCTGTTGAAGACATTGTTCGCTACATCACACAGTGTTTGTGTTATTAAGTAGCCTCAGGGTTAACTCTGTCTGAATTTAGTACCAAAAATCATAGTGCTTCTCCCAGGCAATTGGTTTACTTATCCGTGGCATGATTTTTCTAGTGTACTGTGAGGCAGTTCATTGGTGTTCCATGAAAAAGGGATTCCATAGTCAACAACAAAAAAAGTAAAAATCTCCAACGCAAATCTAGTTTTGTTTGTTTGTTTGTTTTTAAGGCAGGACTTCTAGTCACTAATGTGCTAATGTGCATTACACATATAATGTTAAGATATAACATTTATGTACTTGGTGACTGGGGATGATCATAACAGGCCAGGCCTTGTGTTGGGTCCTAGGGGATGATCATAATAGGCCTTGTGTTGGGTCCTAACCATAGAGCTGATGTGGATATTTACATGCCGAAATTGCCTTCTCTTCTCTACCCCGAGACTTCTGATGGCACTGCCCAGCTCTCTGCAGCCTGGTATTGAGACCTTAGAGGTCCTGAAGTGTGACACGATGACTGGTGTGTCTCCTCTCTTGCTCCTTCTCCCCTCCACCTCCGCCACCTGGCTCGACCCCCATACAGGCACCCAGACAGAGCAATATCAACATCTTTAGCCACTCTGCTCCTGACCCATGGACAGCTGTTCCTCTCCATTCTTGCCAACTGGTTTTGCTCCCATCTTCTAAAAGGTCTGCTCCTGCCCCAGTCTCCAGTGCTCTGACTTCTCAGAGTGTCTCCATTTCTTTCTTTTCTCTTTTGTCACCCAGTTATTCTTGGCAAATTTTGCAAGATTTTGAGGGAAAATGCTGGCATTTGTAGACATCATGAGGTACTCAAGATTCTGCTTTCTTTTCATGCAAGGAATAGACTAATCAGAGGGTATAATTTCCTCTTGGAATATTTATCTTTTTAAAAAATTGTGCTCTTTGGTTATCAGAGCTCCCAAACTGCCATTTTTCAAACAAGGTTGTTTTTTTCATCATCACCTCCACCACCCCACCAATCTCCTGGATCCAAGGCTAAGGGAATGCCTTAAGATTCTAGAAAACTGCATTCTGACTATGGCAGAAACAATTGCATATCAATTCCCCTCTTCCTTAGCAGTAGATGCCTCAACTTTTAGCTGGCATCTAGCCATCCAGAATAAATACTACATTTCCCAGCCACTTTTGCACCTAGAAGTAAACATGTGACTAAGTTCCAGTCAGTGAGACATAAATAGAACTGCCATTTGTAACTGCTGGGAAGTATCCTTAAAGGATTGCCTTTCTTAATCTGTCTCTTCTTTCTGATGGTGGGAGTGTGATGAGGTGGTTGGAGCTCTTGTAGCTCTCTTAAACTGTGAGGAAGCACACCAAGAATGACAGAGCAGCATAATGCAAGGAGTCTTAGTCCCTGAGGATTGTAGACCCACCATACAGCCCTAGACTTCCTAACTCTGGATCCTCTTATGTGAGTGAGAAATATCTTCCTAGTTTAAGCCTCTGTTTTGGGGGGAGGGGATGTTTGTGACTCACAGCCATACTTTGTATGGCTAATTAAAACACTTGCTACCTAGAGTTTTTCTGGAACAGGAAAGAGCCTAGGTCTCCTAGTCTAAGGTTGAAGGGACCCTCTAGAGGGAACTTTCCAGTAGTCAAAAACAGAGAGTGCAGAACAGAGAGTGAGAAGTAAAGCCACCAGGTCTACAGGGGTAACTGACAAGAGATGTACATGCCGGAGGACTCTGCTCCTCCAAGCATTTTGAATCAGTACCATCAGGATTACCTGGGAGTTTGTTATGCACAATCTCAGGCCTGCCCCGGACCTAGTGAATCAGAATCTTCATTGTAACAAGTTCCCCAAGTGATTCATACATACTTTGAAATGTGAGAAACATGGCCTTATGGAGGGCTTTAATATCACAGACAGAAGTCAAGGCCACAGCTCCTGTTTATCACAAGGAGTTGGAACTAGGAAGAAATTATTTTGGAAAGTATGATCCCATCAGAAACACTCCTGCTAGTCAGCAGAGAAACTGGCCGGCCACCCCAGGGTGTGGGTAAGAAAAAAGAAAAAAAGAGTTAATGAAAGAAATTGGAGCACTTAGCCTGTATGTGCTAGTATAAAACCCAAATTCTCACACTTCGTACTAGGAAAAAAAGCCCAAAGCCAATAAAATGAAGTAAAACTGATTTAGAAAAAAGAATCCTATAATGAAGAAACTACACCAGTGGGGTGTCTCCAAATACTAGAGAATATATAGGACTCAGAGGAAGATAATTCCTGCTGAAGATGAGACAAAACTTACAAAGCACACAAGGAAATGCAAAACCACAAGTGTCAGCAAAAATTACAAGTGAGAGGAATCATTCCCAAGGAATTGCCAACTGAGCTTTCTGAAAAGGAATTTTAAATAAGTTTGTCTAAAATGTTTTAAAACTAGAAGAACATAATCTATACAGCAAGTGCAGACGTTATAAGAAAAGAAGAACTGGTTTGAAAAAGAACTAAAATAAAGTTCTAAAATTGAAAAACATAATCATCCAAATTGAAAAAAAGACAACAACTTCAACAGGCTGGTTCAAAAGTCCATTGACAGAGCCTTGAAGGAAACTGGTGACTTGAAAAACAGATCTAAGAAAAATCACCTAGAACACAACATAAAGAAAAGGACATTTTATTAAATATGTGAAAGAAAATATGTATGAAAAAGAAATTGAGAACCATGGAGAGTATGTTTTAATATTTCTGTATCTATCTGTCAGTAAGTGCTACAGAAAGCCAGGCAACAGAGAAGAGGCTGAGAGGTAATATTTGCAGAGATGATGGCTAAGGAATTTCCAGATTTGAAGAAAGGTTCTAAGCCTTGGCTTGGAAAACACATAGAATAAGTAAAAACAAATACACATTTAGCCACATGATTGTGAAACCACAGAACATCTAAGGAAAAGATAATATTTTCAAAGATACTAGAGAAGAGAGGAAGATTATCTTCAAAGAAATGTCTACCAGATTGATATCACCCTTCTTATTGGCAACAATAGCTGCCAGAAGATGAGAGAATAATATCTTAAAAGTGCTAAGTAGGAGGAAAAAAGTCCATCTGTCGTTCTGTACTCAGCTGACCCACATCTGAGATGGGGGGAAAAGGAAAGGTATTTTCAGAAAAAATTGAGTTAACTAAACACAGATCTTCTTTGAATAACTACTTAAGGATTACTTCAGAAAAATGAAGAGAGATGGGATTGCATGAAACAGTTGTGTGCAAAAATGTATATATATATACACACACACATGCTGGTTAGTCTAGATGGTGTCGATTCTAAAAATAATAATAATGACAAATGGTGAGTAAAAACATGGCAGAACTAAATACTACACCATGGTAACATGGAAGATGGGAGCAAAGTTAAAGCATTCTGAGTTCTGTAGTTCTGTGTCTTTTCTAGGAAGAGTACAGAGATATCAATTAATTTAAAATTTGTTCCCAAAATATGAAGTATAGATGTTAAGAATGTTAGGGACAAAAAAAACCCAAACTATCCCATCAAAAAATGGGCAGAAGATCTAAATAGATATTTCTCCAAAGAAGACATACAGATGGCCAAAAAGCACGTGAAACCACAGAACATCTAAGGAAAAGATAATATTTTCAAAGATACTAGAGAAGAGAGGAAGATTATCTTCAAAGAAATGTCTACCAGATTGATATCACCCTTCTTATTGGCAACAATAGCTGCCAGAAGATGAGAGAATAATATCTTAAAAGTGCTAAGTAGGAGGAAAAAAGTCCATCTGTCGTTCTGTACTCAGCTGACCCACATCTGAGATGGGGGGAAAAGGAAAGGTATTTTCAGAAAAAATTGAGTTAACTAAACACAGATCTTCTTTGAATAACTACTTAAGGATTACTTCAGAAAAATGAAGAGAGATGGGATTGCATGAAACAGTTGTGTGCAAAAATGTATATATATATACACACACACATGCTGGTTAGTCTAGATGGTGTCGATTCTAAAAATAATAATAATGACAAATGGTGAGTAAAAACATGGCAGAACTAAATACTACACCATGGTAACATGGAAGATGGGAGCAAAGTTAAAGCATTCTGAGTTCTGTAGTTCTGTGTCTTTTCTAGGAAGAGTACAGAGATATCAATTAATTTAAAATTTGTTCCCAAAATATGAAGTATAGATGTTAAGAATGTTAGGGACAAAAAAAACCCAAACTATCCCATCAAAAAATGGGCAGAAGATCTAAATAGATATTTCTCCAAAGAAGACATACAGATGGCCAAAAAGCACATGAAAAGATGCTCAACATTACTAATTATTAGAAAAATGCAAATCAAAATTACAATGAGGTATCTGATGATGGTCAGAATAGCCATCATCAAAAAGTCTACAAACAAATGCTGGAGAAAAAGGGAACCCCCCTACACTGTTGGTGGGAATGTAAATTGGTACAACCACTATGGAGAACAGTATGGAGGTTCCTTAAAAAACTAAAAGTAGAACTACCATATGATCCAGCAATCCTACTCCTGAGCTTACATCCAGAGAAAACCATAATTCAAAAAGATACACACGCCCCAGTGTTCACTGCGGCACTATTTACAACAGCCAAGACACGGAAGCAACCTAAATGTACATCAACAGCAGAATGGATAAAGAAGATGTGGTACATATATACAACAGAATATTACTCAACCATAAAAAAGAATGAAAGAATGCCATTTGTAGCAACATGGATGGACCTAGAGATTGTCATACTAAGTGAAGTCAGACAGAGAAAGACAAATATCATATGATATCACTTATACGGAATCTAAAAAGATGATACAAATAAACTTATTTACAAAACAGAAACAGACTCACAGACTTTGAAAACAAACTTATGGTTACCAAAGGGTAAAGGTGGTAGGGAGGGATAAATTAGGAGTTTGGGATTAACATGTACACGCTACTATATATAAAATAGATAATCAGCAAGGACCTACTGTATAGTACAAGAAACTCTACTCAATATTCTGTAACTATATGGGAAAAGAACCTGAAAAAGAGTGGATATTTGTATAACTGAATCACTTTGCTGTGCAACTGAAACTAACACCACATTGTAAATCAACTATACCCCAATATAAAATTAAATTTTAAAAAAAGAGTGTTAGGGAAACTACAAAGAGAATAAAAATACAATGTGTAATTTCTAAAATGAAAGGGACAGGGGAAGAAATACAAAATCTCAAATGTATACATACCCATAGGGTAAGTGTAAAAATGATGGGCTGAAGGGATGCACAGCAATATAAGGACAGAGGTTGCCAAAAGATGGGATTGGAAAGCAGTTCAATGAACATTTTAGCATTGTCAGTAACTTTTTTCTTTTACTGAAAAACAAAATCAAGGCAAGTATTCAAAGCAAAATGTTAACTTTCACTTAAATTTAGCAGTGAGACGCCATTGTATTTTTTTCTAATATCTTTCTGTAATTTAAATTTCTTTTTTCAGTTAAAAATCTTTTAAAAGGGAGGAGATACAAATCCACAAGAATTGTATGTTTGCTTAGAGGGTGGTGGAGGAGGGAAGACAGGGCAGGCCTCTCTCTGTTCTATCGCCCGTGCTGGGCTGGAAGGATGGTGTCCAGTAGGAAGCATACAGATGCTGCATGGAGGGGAGAGACTTGAAGGGCAGGGCTACTGGTGTAGGACTCCCAGGCCCTGTCTCCATCACACCTTGGTCTTTGCAACTGGTTGCTTTTATACCCAGCTTTCTATGACAGCTTGAGTTCACCCTATATGAAGCCATCCAGCCCCACAGCCTTACCTCAGGCATACGGAGATGGTATTCAGGGACCCTAAGGGCACATTCAGGTATAGCAAACTCATTAGGAGGCAAGAATTTGTTGGTGTGAATGGAAGATGGGTCAGAGCAAGCAGCCTATACTACACGCCACACACACCTTTATAGAAATTATTTCATTTCGTTAGAGCCTCAAAGACAGCTCTTTAAGATGAGTATTATTGTTTTCGTAGAGATTACTATTTTGCCTGCGGCTTCTCACCCTGAAAATTGTAGAGTTGGATCTGAAAAAATAAAAGCAGTATCTTTTGAAGAGGGAAGGGAAGAGCCCTCATTCTCCCGCCTCCTCTCACTAAGGCCCCAACACTGCTGGTAAAACTTGCCCATTTTCCCTCTGTCCCCCCAATCCCCCTGTCCTCTATCCTTGCCCCCAAGAGACTTCCTGCCACCCACACCCATCTGGCTTGCCAGCCTGCGTCTTCAGGTGGGGTTGCATAACTCTGCCCTGGCTGGGCCACTGGCCCTTCACCAGCTGGATTCACCTATAGCCACTGAGCAGCCAATGCCAACTTACAATCTACCCAGGCTAGGAGTAGTAAGGGTGGGGGGCGGGAGAAGGGGGCTCTATTTATCTCTACAGAGTAAAAGCAAGTTTCAATACAACCAAGAGATGGGAACTAACATTTGTGGCATGCATGCTTTGTGCATTGAGCTGGCTGCTTTGCACATATTTTCTCGTTTGATCTTCCCAACAAGCCTACCAAAAAAAGCCTGCTTTAGATGCGGAAAGGGAAGCTCATAGAGAATAAGTGACCTCCCTGAATTTATGAGTTGTTTCTCTTGTGGAAAGAGACTGAGAGATACAGACTCCAGGATCCTGAACACATGACTCATAGCCTCCTATAGCCACCCCCCCACCCAGGAAGTTCTCCAAGGGTTATAGATGCCCCAGGATGATGATAATGATGGCAATGATAATAGTAATAACAACAACATAACAGAAACATTTACTGAGTACTGAACACACACCATGTACTTTATATACATTATATCATGTTAACATACATAATAAATCTAAGAGATATGTACATTAATGACCCCCATTTCACAATCAAGAAAACTGAAGGCTTATAAAGGTTAAGAGATTTCCCACATTGGAGTCTATAAAATAATGGAGGTTGGATTTCAACTCAGGTAATCTGAATTCAGAAACCAAATGCGACCACTGGATTAGTATGGTTAGGTCCTATGTGCCAGAAAAGTCTAAAATAACAGTGACTTAAACAAGACAGTTTATTTCTCTTTGAATTAAAAGAATGCTAGAAGCTGACAATACAAGGCTACGTGGCATATCCTCAATCTTCTGGATCCAGGTTATCACTCTGCCATGCTACAGTACATCCCTCATTCTCATGTTCTCAAGTGGCTGCCAGAGTTCCAGGCATCACATCTGCATTAGCAAGATGGAGAGAAAAGCACAGGTCAAATATGACCTGTCTTTTAAAGATGTTTCCTAAAAACTAACCATGCTAGGCATAGGAAAACTTTATTCTAGCTGGGCCTTTGGCCCAACACTCATCTTAGTGAGCTAGGCTGGACCAAGTATGAGCCCAGTGCAGACAGGCTTAATGCCTGGATTAGGATGTAACAGGCCAGTGGCTTCTCTGTGGTCCTTTCCACAGGGCCTGTCTTGCTACAGCTGCTAAATAGCAAACAATTAGAGGAAATGCCCCTATCTCAGGGGCTCAGTAAATATTCTCAGTTGTGTCCTGCCCTTGGGAAAAGAGTGAGGAAGAACAGTGTTTAAATGTCTTTTGGCAAAGGCTGCTTGACTTTCGGATATGAACGAGTATTGACCGACTCCAAATCCCATGTTGTTTGCACTGTATCACCTCTTTTTTTTTTTTTTTTTAACCAACATTGTCCTCCAGTAGTTAGTCAAATAAATAAACGAGGCTCGTAAGTTTTAGTGGCACAGACGTGTCTTTCAAAAGCTAGGGAATTGCTCCGAGGGTCCCCGCCACCCGAGCCAGAAGCCACCCTGGCACTACAGGGAGAGTGAGGGTTTTGAGTCACTCAGTGACAGAGGGAAGCCTATAGGATGGGACAGACAAGGATGACTTCAAGATGAGCCACACTTGGGCCTCACATGGGTGTTGAGAAGGGGGAGACGACTCACTGGAGTCTTTCAACTTCGCTGACGTCTGCATTTTCCTATCAACTGCGTCCTTCCTGGTGAAGGCACACCAGCCCACGGGATGGTGGCAACGTCTTTTCATTCTCTAAGGGGCTTGCTTCCTCCTAATCCAAGACCTTCTCCTGGCGGAGACACTAAAACAGAATGTTTTGACCCCACTGCTTGACCCCACTGCTTGACCCCATGGGCATTTGTCCCCAAGAGCATTTGAACTCACTCTCCACAAAGATGTCCCTCAGGCTCTGTCTCCCTTCGCCCTCGGTCTGTCACTCTACATTCACCTTACATCATAGCCACCAGAGAAATCTTTGTACAAGAGAAACAATAATTGATAAATGTTCTGTAGTTAAAAAAAAAAAAAAAGACGACGAAGAAGAAGAAACTGATTAATGAACCAACTCTTTCTGTAATATTTACGCAAAATTGAATTGATCCAGGTAGAAATAATTTCAGTAAAATAAAAATGGAATAATTTAGAAAGGCTTTCATGATGTCATGTACAGAAAATCAACTACAAAGGGAGAAAACACATCACCAGTTCCTCCAGAGGAAGCAAAACTTGTCCTAGCACTTAGTTCCAAAGTAAATTTCTCACGTGGAGGTACCCATGTTCCGTTCCGGGCCTTCTTAGACCATTTGAAACCACCGACTTCTCTGTGAATCTCATTACATCTGTGAATCCACTTCCCAGAAAAAAGCACATACACCCATGCAATCACATTCAACCTCTGGCAATTCCCAGGCTCCAGAAGCTCATCCATGGATCCCAGTTTAGGAACCCCAGTCTACGTTATGGGTGTGGCAGGGACACTTGCCAGGTGAGGAGGGGGCAGAGGAGGGGAAGAAAGGGAGGATACTGCTTGATAGGGAGCTGCGCTGGGAGATCCCCGACCTGTGGCTGGGTTGAAATGTGGCACCATGTGCCTGTAAGCCTTACCATTCAGAATTCAAAATTTATAAACTCTTCCAGTGGTTTCTTTTTGTACTTGTCTCCCTTCCCCCCACCTTTTAAAATGAAAGACCGTTTTAATATATTTAAGTAAAGTTCAGGGGTGGTGACAGAGAATGTTGTCTTAATTTAGATCTGGATAGCAAGGGCATTCCTGCAGGCTTAGAGTTGGGGAATGTAAGACTGAGAAATTCAGACCAGTAGTTCTGGGCTGGGGCAGGGTGACACTCAGAAGCCAAGCCCTCCAATCCCTGCTCTTCCTGAGTTCATGAACCCCTAGTGTAGAGGAATGAGGGAGGGCTTTGACGTCAGACAGACATGTATTTAAATGTCACTTTGTCAGTACGTCACTTACCGCCTGTATGGCTTGGGCAAGTCTTTATATCTAAGCCACGTGTTAAGTGTCTGGCACATTGTAGATAGCAAATAAGCAAAGATCAGACTTCCCTGGTGGCACAGTGGTTAAGAATCCACCTGCCAATGCAGGGGACACGGGTTCGAGCCCTGGTCCGGGAAGCTCCCACATGCCGCGGAGCAACTAAGCCCGCGCGCCACAGCTACTGAGCCTGCGCTCTAGAGCCCACGAGCCACAACTGCTGAAGCCTGCGCGCCTAGAGCCCGTGCTCCGCAACAAGAGAAGCCACCGCAATGAGAAGCCCGTGCACTGCAATGAAGAGTAGCCCCCGCTCACCGCAACTAGAGAAAGCCCACACGCAGCAACGAAGACCCAAGGCAGCCAATAAATAAATAAATGAATAAATAAATAAATAAAAAGAATGACTAAAGAGTATTAAAGAAATAATAAAAAATAAGAAATCGTGCCCTGAGAGAACTTAGATTTTAGTGGTGTGTCTTAGTCCGTTTGGGCTGCAATAACAAAAATACCACAGACTATGTGGCTTGAAAATATTTACTTCTCACCATTCTGAAGGACGGAATTCCAATATCAAGGCTCTGGCAGATTTGGTGTCTGGTGAGAGCTCGCTTCCTGGTTCATAGATGGCCATCTTCTTGCTCCGTCCCCACATGGTAGAAGGGGAAGGGAGCTCTCTGGGGCACTAATCTCAGTTAAGAGGACACTACCCCCATGACCTAATCATCTTCTGAAGGTCCACCTCCTAATACCACCACATTGGGGGTTAGGTCTCAATATATGCATTTTGGGGGGACAAAATATTCAGTGCATACCATGGTATAATGCCCTCAGAGTCCAAGGGCAATAAAGAGGCAGAATGCCCATCCCTGGTGTCCTGGAGATTCATTCAGGATGTTGGGGCCAGAGTAGAAATCTCAGCATTGCTCAAAAAGACCCAGAACCCAGCAGCACAGCACAGAATCATTCCCTGGCGAGAGATTAGAGGCTGAAACGGAGGCCACCCTGTTGTGGAAAAGGATGAAAAGATTTTCAAATAGCAGTAAAAATGGAGCAGAGAACACCAAAGACAAGGCAGAGTGCTTGGGGGAGAAGGGGGCAATGCTGCTCTTGGCATTTGGAACAGAACAGTTGATGAGTCCCATCTCCACTGCCAGGAGTCAAACTGAGTCCTGCCTTGGCGTCCTGAAGACGTTTCCCACCTGCCTTTCCCACGCCCCGTCTGACTACCCAGGAGCAGGCTTGGCTGGGTGTCCACACCCAGCAAGGATAACAACTGGAACCTAAGGTGAAATAGACCAGCCCAGACCTTTCCCCAGATGAGACAATTTCCAGAAAAGAAATCTGCCAAGAGACAAGAGCTACCAAGAGCGGGGAGGGCGGGGAATGGTATATTGGGGCCATGCGGGAAAAGTCGATTTCTGGTGTTGCCCACACACAAAGATAGCAGAGAAATCAAATGCATGAGGAAGGGGCATCGTCCTTCACAGCCTCCATCCTTGGGCATTTATTTGGTGTCTGTGTCCTCCGGAACCCAAAGGTGCTGGACTGATCTCAGCGCTGGTCTCCCTGTGAGGACCCATCCAGAAGGAAGGCTCTCCCCGGTCCCACCCCCACCTCCTTCAGGCACCCTTCTAATCAAATTAGCCCTAGCGTCCAATCCAAAAGGCAAGGAAAGGAAGTGCAAGCAAGGAGTCCCAGAGATGCTCCAGGCTGATTCCATCCCCCGCCTCCCCCAGCCCTCACCTCAGGCTTGCCATCTCCTTGGCAGGGCTCAAGGCAGGCTTATTTCCCCCAAGGTTGTCACAGACCAATTTTCTAAACTGCATGAAAACAGAAAACAAACAGAAAACCAAATCCACCAAAGCTTGAGTCTCAAGAAGAGCTTGGCAGGCAGGAGCAACGTGCTAACAATTTCATGCTGTTTTAAGAGTTTCTAACTAAGCGACATGTACCAACAACCAGATGTGCCCTGATACCAGGAGAAGGGAACATGGGCTTCTAGAGACATACAAGGATTTTTGTAAAACAGGAAAACACTCATCAGGAAATTTCCAAGCTTCCAAGCATGCTGGGCCTGGGGTCGGTGGAAGATTGTCTCGTCCTGTCCCCCCTGCAAACTCATTCACACAACGATTTATCCAGTTCTGCCACAGAATTTTGGTCAGTCCCCTATGCTGAGCACTCAGGATACCAAGTAAAGGCTCATAGCCCGAGCAGGACAAAAGCAAGGAAACAAATATAATAACAACGTAATATAACATGTTCTGAAATGGAGGAAAGAAGCCCAGGAAAAGAGGCCTTACTCAGTTCACGTGGGAATCAGTGTGCTTCCTAGAGAAGATCTGAGTCAATGTATTTCAACATTTATTTATGAAGCACTTATGTGCTGAGGACACAGGTAAGGAAAAAGTCAGGTATACTTCCTGTCTTGTGGTATTTACTACAATTAGGGGAAGCAACAGCCATCCCAGAAGTGAATGAAAGCACATTGGCTGCGCCTGCAGCAGGTGATTCCAGAGTACTTGGTACCTACTACTTGCAGGATGCTGGTGCCGGCACCGCAGAGATGCACACCAGCCACAGGCAGCACAGCCTTTAAAGGAAGCCAGTGCCAGGAATTCCCTGGCCGTCCAGTGGTTAGGACTCCACAGTTTCACTGCTGAGGGCCCGGGTTCGATCCCTGGTTGGGGAACTAAGATCCCACAAGCTGTGTGAGGCCAAAAAAAGGAAGCCGGTGCCACCTCTTATTTATGGGTCTGTGGCTTGTGAATGGGCTTTAGTTTCCCAGTGGGATGAGGTCATCTTTGAGTCTGTCACCAGGGCCCCACCCAGCTCTAAGAGGACCACAGTGTTCAGCAGAGGCCAGGGCCCTAGGCTCCAATCTGCCCCAATAGGACCATCCCCGTGGAGTGGGTTGGAGACTGACCCAAGACAGACAGACGTCCATCATGCTACCTTCAACTTCTATCCCATTAGCTTATCGCCACCTGCTTGTCTGCCATGCACAGCAATTAATATTTTTATTAGTCCTGAAATTATTGTGAAATGACAGTTATTTTGCATTTGGGTTTAAACTAGTTAATGGGATAAACGTCAACATACAAGTTATAACATGATTTTTGTAATACCCTATTTGGGGATTTCTTTTACCTTTAAAAAAAAAAAAAAAACAAAAGAACTTCCTTTTTCTCAAAAAGTAGCTGCTGGCCTGGGCCTTCCCTAGCCTGGGAGGTCACTCCAGGTCAGAAGTTCTCCTGTGCCCCGGGGAGTCCTGGCTCCCTGCAAAGTCCATTAGCTCGGGCTTAATGCCGTCCTAAAGCCGGTGGCCCTCTTTATTAGGGCTGTGTTTGTCACCTGGTAACTTGTTTATTGCACCAGCTCTAGGGTGGGGAGGGGAGGATGGGTGTGAAGGTCACAAGTAGGTGGGAATTGCACACCTCAGGCCAGAGCCTCCCCTTGGTCATTATTTTCCCAGAATGACCTCTAGGGATGGGGAGTACCCAGCCCTCCCTGAGCTAACACATGACAAGCCAGCACAAAAGAACCGCAAACAGGCCCCTAATTAATGGGTTTGCTTAGAGCTGTTCCTCTGTTTAGGGACTTCATCCCAACAATTGCAGGCTCCATAATCATTAATCAGTCTGTACTACTTTTCTGGGTGCCGACCGCAAGCCCAGCTCTGTTCCAACCACCATGAGGAGAGAAGAAAAGAAACAGGAACTCAGACCTGTGCCAAGTCCTTCACTGCATGAGCCCACGAATCGTCACAACCAACTCAGAGGAAGGTATTATCATCCCTCTTTTCAGATGAGGAAACTGAGTCTCAAAGAAATTAACTAGCTCAAGGTGATCAGCTCGTAAGCAAGAGAATCAGACTTGGAACCTGGGTTCGACTGACTCCAAAGCCTGAGCTCTGGGAGGTAACAGACCAACTGTTCAAAACTGGTCCAAGACAGAAGAGCTCACGGCTGGGTTGTCCCAGAGGCTCCTAGGACACTCTCTGGACCCTTGGAGCCTGGGGAGAGGGCACACAGAGCGGAGGTCCTGAGAGAAGACTTTCTAAAGGAGTGTCAGCAGGGGCTGGGCCCCGAAGGGTGGGGAGAATCATGCGTGTTTAATAAGCTGTACTCGGGCACTTTCTCCAACCACTAAGACCAGGGTTGGAAAGGATTGTGGAATCTGTGCCTCACTAGGGGCCAATAAATGACTAGTCAAAGGTCCGAGGAGGACGTGTAGACACACACACACAGGCACACACACGCAGACCCACCTCGGCAGCTCCAAACAGTGCCTGGAACGGACACAAGAAAAGAGGACCTCAGAGGGCAGCGAGATGTTGGCACCGGGCGCCAGCAGGGATTAGGGCAAGGGCCAAACCGAGAGGAGATGTGGAGCCAGCGAGTCCTGTGACCACCCTGGAACTGGGAGGTTGGCAGCTCCTGGAATGTCTCAATTTAGACCTTGTCCCAGAACATGAGAAATGCCGAGGGTGGAGGAGAGGGGCCAGGAGAGGATGAAGAGTGGGGACTGACTGAGAGCTGGGCTCTTTCTCCTTTTTTTTTTTTTTTTTTTTTTTTTTTTGCAGTACGCGGGCCTCTCACTGCTGTGGCCTCTCCCGTCGCGGAGCACAGGCTCCGGACGCGCAGGCTCAGCGGCCACGGCTCACGGGCCCAGCCGCTCCGCGGCATGTGGGATCTTCCCGGACCGGGGCGCGAACCCGTGTCCCCTGCATCGGGAGGCGGACTCCCAACCACTGCGCCACCAGGGAAGCCCACTCTTTCTCCTTTTAATCAGCCACGTCCCCACCTCTGAGCTCTCCCTCCTTGACCCTCAAAATACACATGAGCAAGGTGCTCAGACCCCACAGCTCCACGGGAAGAAATGCACATCACAATCCTATACAGATTCACCCAAGAGTCTCTCCTGGGTCCTGGCTCTTTCCACACTGATGTCTCTACCAGGCAGAGATTCAGGACCCCCAGGCCAAGCCTGGGTCTGGTCAAAGGCGGACAAATGAGAGTCAGCCAGGATCTGGCCAGCCAGGCCCGCACAAGCCCGTCCCCTGAATGGGGTCTGTGTGCCAGCCCCGGAGGAATCCTGTGCGGGCAAAAGCTGTTCTTCCCTAGAGCTGGGTTAAGAATGTGAACCCTGCCCCTGAAGTCATCCAAGCCCATCTTCCATGGCTCCAGGACTTGACACACTGTCCCACCATCCATAACACACATGACGTCACCAACAGGCTGTGTTTCTGAATTAGACTCCACAATGAGCTGTTGGCCCATAGGAGCGGGCCAACTCTTACCCCAGTGGCCAAGCCTCTTAATCTCCAAGGAAAGTACGCTCTAGTCCTGGAGAACAGGCTTGGAGCCAGCAGCCAGGCACTGGCCAAGATTTGATAAGCCAAACCCTAAATAGCCAGCAAGGCCCCGGCCCAGCTCTGTCTGCCAGTCATCACAGTTCACCCGGGAACCTACCTCGCACTGAGGTGCCCAGCTCTCCACAACTGGACTAGGACCACCCCTCTGTGAGCAGGGGTCCCCACAAATGTGAGCCGAGGACACCAGCCCTGTTCTGAAGCTACCCACTCCCTCCTCCTTGCCTCCCTTCCCCTGGCTTCTCTCCCAGTCCTCCACACAGTCTCTGGCTGTTCCTGTCCTCAACTAACGGGTCAGGGAGGCCAAAAGCCCATTTATTATTTTAATTTGCCACCAGCTACTGCGGTTTCTCTGGAGAGTCTTCCCCACACCACGTCTAGGATGTCTGTGGGAAAAGATGTGCTGGAAAGCCCGGCTCTCCACGCTGCAGCACATCAGGAAGGAGGCAAGAGAGAACAGGAAGCACAGAAGGAGACACAGCAGAGAGCCTGGATTTCCCAAGACTTGAATCCCAGCAGAAACACAAAACCAAGTCCGTGACCTTCATTTAAAGTGTGGTGATTTATTATTCTGAGAAGACAGTGGTGTCAGGAGCGAGATGGGGAGACCTTCCAACACCAGATATCATAAGTGAGCATTCCTCCTAGGGCACATGCCAGCGATCCAGCCTCAATAATGCCTGCAGGGTCGGACCAGCTCCCGAGCCTCACAAATGGGGTGCTCACCTCGGAGCAGCAGGGAAAATGAGCCATGGCCTCACACCTTGGCTCAGCCGGGTCTCCAGCCTGCACAAGCCCCCCCGCGCTTTTCCTGAGGCTAATTGGTTGAGAGACTCTGCTTCGGAGGGGAGACCAGCACCAGCTGAGGCCTTCAGTGCGACAGACTGGAGAGATGATCCAAGGGTACCCTTCCTGATTATCCTGCATCTTGCTGAGCAGCCCCAGCTAACTAACCAGCTTTCTCGCTCCATCCCTCTCTCCCTCCGCCCTCTATCCTCCCTCTCCCTTTTCCTCTCTCCCCGCCATCTCTCACCCCCCCCCACCATCTCTCTCTTATTCTGCACATCTCTTATACGTGCATCTCCTGCTGGCAGCTGGCTCTTTCCCACTCTCTCTCTGCCCCCGCTTTCCCCTCCCTCAAGCCCCACATACTCTGAAGCCAGCAGGGGGTGAGCCGCTCAGAGCCGAATGCAACAGGAAACTGCACTTTTCACTCTGAACGTGTTGCGGTAGAACAGCCTCTGCTGAAAGCCAGCCTCGCTGGGCTCAGCCGTTGAACAGCAGCTTCAGGGACGCGCTCTGGCTGCGACTGTGAACCATGCTTCCCTTTTAACACCCGCTCCCACTTGTCCCTACATTTGTCTGAGTCACCACCCGCTCAACACTGTCACCTCCAGCCCATCAAAGCCTTTCGGCTCCCTTTCTCTTGGGCATATGCAGCCTAAATGGGGCAAGTGCCAGCGGGTGAAGAGGGCACCTCAGAGGAACTCCCAGGGACCGCCTCAATATAAAAGACTGTAGATACGCCCGGAGAGGTGAAGTTCAAGGATATTGTCCATAGGCACAGTGACAGCCCCACACACCCCTGCCAGGCTGGTCTGGGGGCGTTGAGTAAGCCCTATGGAACACGGGATGATGGACTTCCTAGGACAGGGTTCAAACAAGTACACACGAACCTCACCTCAGATGGCAAGAGCCCACTCAAGCCCTAGAGAAAGCCGTACCCACAACACAAATTTTCCAACAGTGAGCATTTAAGGTTGTCTACAGAGTAGGGTTGTCAGATAAAATATAGGATACTCAGTTAAAACTGAATTTCACTTAAACAACAAATAATTTTCTAGTATAGGCATTCCTAAATATTGCATGAGACATATTTATATTAAAAATAATATGTTCACTGTGTACCTGAAATTCAAATTTAACTGGGCGCCTGTGTTTTTATCTGCTCAATCCAGCAACCCTACTGCAGAACTACCTGACTCCACTGCCATGCTGGAAATGGTGAGAGTGCCACAGGGTGAAACGGACAAGAAATCCCAATCAGTTCACCTCCTTCTTGTCCCCCAGGGTCCTTCTTCATTCCTCATCTCCACCCTGGCTCAACCTAGTTCTTATCTTGACCTCTCTTGCCTCCATCCCACCTGATGCTTCCATTGTTCCCAGCTCCTGTGGCCCAGGCGTAGGACCAGTGCCTTTGCCCCCTAATTCAGCTGAACTGAGGTCGAATTTTTCAAAAGGAACTTTATAGAAATATTTGAATTCATTAAAATAATATAGTAGTTGTCACATGTAGGAGATCCAATATCAAAGAAAGCCTTGAGACTAGATAAGTCTAGACATGGTCTGGTCATTCTTTTCCATCAATGGTTCTTGGATTCGGTGACTTGTAGCAAGGCTGTCCCCTCAATGAAGCTGGACCAACACTCTGGAACAGAGACTCTCACTGGCTATATGTTAAAATATATAGGAAGCTTTTTGCAGCTTATTCCAGACCAATTAAATCAGAATTTCTGAGAGTAGGGCTCAAGTATCTGGATATGTAAAAGCTCCCCAGGTGACTCTAATATGTAGCCAGGGTTGCTAACTCATATACATCAGAATCACCTGAAAAGCCATAAAAAACTACTAATGCTTGCATCCCACACTCAGAAATTCTGATTTAATTGGCAGGAGGTGCGGCCTGAGCATCGGGATTTTTAAACACTCCCTAGGAGATTTTAATGTGCAGCGAAGCTGGAGAACCACAGCTCCTCGCACTTGAACAGGCTTCAGATCTTTCAGGGACCTTGCTAAAAGGCAGATGCTGACTCAGCAGGTCTGTTGCTGGGGCCTGGGATGCTGCATGTCTTACAAGCCTCAGGGGATACCAATGATGCTGGTCCTCAGGCCACACTTTGATTAGCAAGATCCTAGACCAGTGGGCCTCAAACCTAGACGCACACTGCAATCACCTGGGGAACCTTGACAGCTCCTTCAGCCTGGGTCCCACCCCAGAGATTCTGATGTAATTGGTCTGAAGCAGGGCCTGACCATCCAGATTGCAAAAGCCTCCCAGGTGATTCTACGTGCAGCCAAGGTTGAGAACCTTGGCTGGAGACCAACATCTAGGCGTCATTTTACAAGTGGCCCTGTGACCGCAGGGGGGGAATACCACCTTCCACAAGCCGTTCTGACTCCCCTCTGCTCCCTGCCCGAGGGAAGACACTTTTTTTCTCTTGCCTCAGAAGGCCATGCCCTCTGGTAAAAATTCCCTTTCTCCCACTTCCGACTGAATAAAGCCTCTAATTCCCAGCTCAGTTGCAAAAGAGAAATGATTGACCCAACACCCTGAAACCAGTGACTGGTCAGAACTCGCCCAGCCAGCCTTGCTCTGTTACCAATTGTTCCTTTCGCTCAAGTGGCCTTCTCTAAGGATGCCTCTGCCAGAGGAGCCATGGGCCACAGATGAGTGTCCTTCACCCTCACAGTCACACCCACGCAGAGAAACTCTGCGCTTTGACAAGACGCAATCAATCCAAGGTGCTGAGCAGCTATCATTGCTTGGTAGTTCCCAAGCCAGGTTAACACACAACCTCTCCCCTCTCCTTCCTCATCCTTTTGAGATGAAATTGTGGCAACTTGTGGGACCAGAAGTCGCTTACAGAGAACCAGAAAGGACGACGTGGAATTGAGGAAATTATTACTCTCTTTTTTGGTGTGACTGCCATGAAATTATTCATGAATCATTTTTTTTTTCCTAGGGGATGATCCAAAATATCATCTGGAATGCATCTTCATTAGTAGCTTTCATCTTCTGACAGAGCCTGTGTCTTTTGTTGGGAGTTGGGTGTTGCTGGTAGAAACGCTGAGTCCACGTCTTGGGTGTACAGCGTTTGTGTAAAATCTGAACTCTAATGTGTAGAATTTTCAGGTCGCTGAAGTGTCACAGTCTACTGAAATGGGTCTGGAATCAATAAGGTACACATCAAACTCAATTGTGTTTAATTTTCATTGCTACCTAGAGGAAAGCCTAGCATAGCCCTACCCGAATGAAATTAAACATGAAAGCCCATCTGAAGTGTAGAAGCGATACTTAACATGACCTGTAAATAGGGTAAAACATGGCAGCCCGGCCCATCACAACATTATCGTTCATTTTTCTTTCCATAGTGGAGGTGACGGCTGCCATAAGAAAATCAGAATAGACAGGAGCCCATTGCAGATCTAAAGGAGAACAAAGTGTTTTCAGTTACACACCAGCAGGACTTCCCTCTTTGCACACCCCTGGAGTCTCTTCCAAGTGGAAAATCAGAGAAGGAAGGCGAGTAAAACAAGGCCCTTCTGAACTTGGCTGGCCCCCGCCCCCATGCCGCCCCAGCTGAGTTCCCGGGCCAGTGAGATAATGCAAGGCTCAGCCCTTGCAGCTGACATGGGTGGGGGGCAGACGCCCACTCTGGGCACTTCCAGCCGACACTGACCTTTCAGTCATGGAAACATTCCCCAGACCGACACTAATCGGGGGCACATCTGGCGTTTGGACTGCATCCAGATGGGGGTTGTGTTCCTTGAGTCAGCGTGATAACCCGCTGGGGAGGCCGGGGAGGGGAGAGTGCAGGCTGCTGAGAGCAATCAGCATCTTTGGTTCTGGTGTGAGATGTGGTCATGCTGTGGGCCAGTGAGTCATAGGCTGGAGACTACCTCATCCCGGTCCACCAACTCTCCCTGCCCACATCAATGGAGGAGAAAACTGGAGAGATCCAGAGAGCCCCAGCAGCTACCCCAGGGGTCCACAACTGGCCAGGGGCAGTCTAAAATCCCAGTACCCCAACTCCCACTATCGTGCACTTCCCAGGTTTCTACACTCTCTCAAAGTGTAGTGTAGTACGTATTATCTCAAGATAATACGCAGGCTAAGGTGATGAAAAGAATCCAGCTGTTTCTTCTCTGCTAACTTCCTGTGACTTGCAAATGCACAGGACAGTTTTCCAAAGCAGTGACAAATTCCCTTGGTCTCCATCCCCTGCGCCCATCCTCCCACCCCAATTCTTCCACTGGAGCTTCTTTTTTTTTTTTTTTTTTTATTCAGAAGGAGAAACTGCCCTTCCAGTCTTTTATCAGAAATGAACACGATACCTTATCTCTCATCCCCAGGACAAGGGACTGCAATTGGGAGCAAGACCTCACGGTACCGAAGATCCAACCATACAGGTCAGGAATGAGCAAGGATCTTGGCCAGCTCTTGGCATCTGCGTCACGAAGCCTGACACCTGTTGTTGCAACCATGAGCAGTACTGCTAAAGAGGTAATTAAGCAAACCAAAGCCAGGATAAAAAGGATTATTTCCCCTCTCACCCACACAGAAGGCTGTGTCCAGCTGTCAGAAGGAAGTTCTTTCCCTGGCCCCTGGGGTACACTCCCCACTCCTGGGCACCATGTTTCCAGTCTACTCCAGTGACCCTTTCCTGTGTACACCTCCAGGCACAGATAATTACGGAAATCAGGAATCTCATCCACCTATTCAAATCACGAAGAGATTAACAGGATCTTCTAGAATGAAAACTGCGGAGATAGATCTGTTCATCCTTCTCCCTTTATTTGTTAAAAGTACTAAAAGAAACAGGGAAATAACCCAGGTGAAAATTAGACCCATACGGGTGATCAGCTTCCCCAAGTAAGTTTCAGCTCCTCCGGTAACTAATCAGCTTGCAGAGCTCACCAGCACTATTCTCTTCCTGCTACACCAGCCTTCATACAAAGTGCAACTATCATCCACCCACACGGTCAATTTGGTCCTCTTCTGGGATAACCAGAAAGGAAAAATATCTTCACTCCAACTGAAGATATTTCATTCCTACCCACCAGAAGTTCACTCTCTCACCCCCAGACCCTCACTCCTGTTGTCCTATCTGAGCAACAGGCCTTATCCACCCTGACGGACAGGACAGTAGTCATTGAGACAAATGAATGCTCCTCCTCCCCGCCCCCCCTTTAGGGGACAGCTTATGAGTTTCATCCTCCTCGGGAGGATTTTGTAACACAAGCTGTCCAGGTCTCTGAGAAGGCGCTCCCAGACACTACCACTCCACCTAAGCCAGCTGAGGTCCCTGCTGGTGCCAGCCCTGTTCCCCCCGAGTGATTTGGTACAAAGCCACTTCGTGTTCCATGCCAAACCAATAATTCACAACACTCATCAAAATCTGCCTCCATCAGCTGACTCAGCATCCCTGCTTTCCTGAGCAGAGTCAAGCTCCCTACACCCTGACATCCTAGCCTTCAGCTTCACTGTTTACATCTCATGAGAGCTTTGGGCTTAGAAAACCCAATTCCCTTTGGATCAAGTATGGGGATGATTCATCCTCTCTGAAAAGACTACCCACCCCTTGATATCCATGCCAAAAAGATTCTGAGATGGGGCTCCGAGAGGACAGAGCTGGGGAGTCCTGTTGCTATGGAAACCAGTGTCCAAAGGAGACAGACTAGTTTTGCGGGTCAGCACTGCTTTGCCAGGGTTCCTGTAGAAATGGAGGAGGCCTCTGGCCTGGAGCAGCTGTGGATACGGCCCGGGATCACCGCGGAGCCTCGGGCCACACGGATGCTTCCCTGTCCCCTATATCTAACCTCTTCTCACACTGAGAGATCCGACCCACCACAGACATCCCGTCCGGCCTCCTGGGCGGTTTCTTCAGCACAGCTCCCCAGCCACGTGAGAGGTTCACGCTATGTCTACAGACTAAAAGGGTTTTGACTGACTTCTGTGTTTTAGGAAGTCCGTTAAATTCCATTAAGTTTCGGGGTGGGGGGGGTGAGCAGGATGACAACTAACGAGCTGTCTGAACTTTTTACATTTCTCCTCAGTGCCTCAGTAAGGTTCACGACAAGGTCATCAATGATAAGGAGGGAGACCTCCCACCCGGACTGTCCCTCAGCCCCAAGAGGACACTTCACAGTGATAAGCTGACAGGACTTGGAGTCTGATTTACACACTGGAAGGAGTGTGGGGCGAGGGTTGCATGGAGGGGAGTCGAGGCCCCAGAGACAGAATGTCCAGGAGAGAGACGGATGTAAGGGTCATCAGATGCTCAACCTTCAAGGGAGGGGGTGGGGAAACAGACAGTCCCCATGAAATAAGACATATAACAGAGATGGTAAGTTCCAAAAATGGAGGCTTCAACTGTTGGAAAGTCCTGGGGGCCAAGATAATAAAACTAATAATAGACTTTGAGGGCTTCCTGTATGCCAGGCACTCGATGCTACGTAGTCTCCTACATGTGTTACTGTATGTAATCCTCATGACAACCCTGTGAGAATAGAAACCATCACATGCCCATTTTGCAGATGAGAAAACTAAGACTTTGAGAGGCGAGCAAGGTCGCATAGCTAGTAAGTGAAGGAACTAGGATTCAAACCAAGGCCCATCTGACCAGAGTGCATACTCTTGACCATGAGAGCAACAGGTCCTAGAAATGGTGACCACGTCCATTAACCAATTAGAAACTAGTATGTGAATGATGTTGGGAGAAGTTTTAAGATCCCAGAAGACAGTTGGCTTCATCCTGACTAGGATATTAGTCATTCACTCAATGCAGCACCATTTTCAGGAAAATCATATTCTGACACTTATCATAAGTGTTTGTATTCTATGGTCAGATAGCCCCCTGCCTTCCCAGTGCTCCTTCCAACAAAAAATACAACAGAGCATGATTGGCTGAGCTAAGACTCCTGAACAGAAGCCCTTGACGTCCCATCTGTTAATGGGATACCAATCCATGATTTCTCCACCTTCTAGGAGTCCTGGGGGAGGCGGTAGGCCCTTGAGACACAGGATACAAAACCAAAGCAGGATGAAGAGGCTTCACCCATCTCACTCTTGCCCAGGAATTTCCTCTATCTTCCCACACACTGCTCCCCCCAAATCACCCACCAGAATTAGGCCGAAAGCCTTAGGAATCAGTCAAGAGACAAGACGGGAACAGGGGTCAGATTTTCTCTTTCAGTTGACTGTTTTCTGATTCCTTTAGGTCTGGTCTAGTTAAGCTGAATCCATCACTCTCAGTGGGTGGTGGGTGGGGACAGGTACAGACGCAGGTAGGAGTTTACCTAGGATGTTTAAAAGCTTGGCACAAAAAGAAAGGCATGAGAAGCTAACCTGAAGAGGGAGATGCAGTTGCACAAAGTTAGGGGATCTAAAGAGCCCCCTAGGTACCAGAAGGACCAACATTGTAAGAATTTTAAGAGGTGAAAAAGGAGTCAGATACAGCTAAAAAACAGGTGAAATTAATTCCTTTCTCAAGCCGCCATAAAGGTGAATGGCTACCAGATGGTCAGACAGAAATACCTGTCCACAGGCTGCTGGAGAAAAAAAATAAATGCAAGAAGAAATCGGATCCTCCACTGAGCAGGTGAGCAGGAAATTAAAATATCTGTACACTGACCACAATGCAGGACCACACATGTTCATGAAGAGGCGGTTAGGACGATAGTGTGAATATGACTTAGCATCTGTCCCCTGTCTGCCAGCCCAAACCCAGAGAAGACAGCCACAAACCTCACAGTGCTAGAGGGAAGACCTTCCAAGAAAACCCAGCAGTTCCAACAGGGATGAAGATGGGACAGCAGAGGCCAGGGCCCCTGGGGGGAAACTACCATGCATCCCAGACCATTTCACTAGACCAAGAAACAATATCTTTTCCTGAGCACTGACTAGAAACCAGCCACTTTGCTGGGATCTTTCTAAGGGTCCTACGCAGCTTCTCAACTGGCTCTCACTGATTCTTGCCTCCTGTGTAACCCCTTTCCTTAAGTGTGGACTGGACCTAGGGTCTTACTTCCAACAAACGGAATTCAGCAAAAGTGATGGGATGCCACTTACTCCCATGAAAAAAACTTCCCTGAATTTTTGCCCCACAGACTCCTCTCTGACCGATGGCGGCTTCCTCTCTTTCAACCATCCTTTCCGTGCCCTTGTTGCTACATTCCTCCTAGAAGACACAAGACATGGCCATGGCTCACGGGCCCAGCCGCTCCGCGGCATGTGGGATCTTCTCGGACCGGGGCACGAACTCGTGTCCCCTGCATCGATAGGCGGATTCTCAACCACTGCGCCACCAGGGAAGCCCTGAAACTAGCAGATTCTTATGATCCTCCTAGAAGACACAAGACACAAGACACACACACACACACACACACACACACACACACACACACACACACACACACACACACACACACACAGACCCAAGTTCTCCTGAAGTAGGAGAGAGCTCAGCCTCCTCTTGCCATTGTTCAGCTCCTTCCCAATCAATCTCCTGCCAACCACAAATTAGCATTACACAGGCATTTACAGTGCAGCCCCCAGGGACAGATAGAAGCTGCTAATCCTTCAGAAGGGCCACTGGTACAATAGCACCCGTGGCGGGCTCCTTTGCAGCACTTCCCGCTCCTTTGCGAGCTGTCCAAGTCAACCGCACGTGGCGAAGTTAGTTACTGGGCCCGGAGCAAACAGGAGACAGCAGGAGCCCAAGGAGCACCAAGCTTCGCAAACGGCTGCGTGACCACATCCCTGAGCCCCTACTCCCAGCAGAAGACTCTCTTGGGTTGGATTCCCTCTAGGAGCTTCTAGCCTGGTCCTCAGCGCACTCTTCCATTTCCCATCTTAACTGGTTAATGTTATGAATGACCCCCAGTGGGGCCAACCTGGAGCATGAAATGCCCTGGGGCCAGGCCAGAGTCAGACTTGCTCCGAGCTCCCAGCAACTCGGATGAACAAAGCTGGGGGCGGGGGGTGGGGGCGCTGTTTGTGTTCTTTCCTTTTTCTTAAGGGATTGATTTGGACTTCCTGAAGTCTGACTGAGCTTTCTGATCCCAAAGGCAAGCAACCCTGGCTGGGCTCCCAGGGACATTTTTATCCCCAGGCGCTGCCTGTCTTTGGGCCCCAGGGGCCCCCGCGAATGCTGCCCTTCCTGCCACAGTCCCGAGGGCTGGCTCTTGCAGCAGGTACGTCTGCAGCTCCCTGACCTTATCCTGCAGCCCTCTGGAAATGAGGGAGGCTTGCAGATGAGAAGCGTCTTATCACAAATATTTCCTGCCTGTTCCCTCCGGACCCTGCTGCATACCACAGCCCTTCCCCAGCCAGTGGCGCCACCAGCGGCGACCCCCGCAAGGTCTTCATCAAGGATCTGCAAGGCAGGGGCCCCCCACACCTGTCGCGACTCCAGATTCTTCTCCATCCACACTGCTCCCTTCTCCAGGGAGCTCCCAGGTTCTCACAGGCTACCCAAACTGACTCAGTCACTGAAAAACACTGAAGGAAGTCAGGTGGAACCGGAAAGAAAGAGGACAAAAGGCAGGTAAGGGTCTGGAGTTCAAAAAAGAAAATGTGACTCACGGCTGGAGTTGTGCTACCTCCTCTAGGACCCTGCCGTCTATCTCTGACAAAGAGAGAAACAGAGAGGCAGGCGAGAGAAAGACCTGCACACCTATGTGTGTCCGCGTACGCAGCTATGCCATCCGCATCGCTGTGCCCAGCGTTTGCCCTCTGCGTGTGGAGCCGAAGCCTTTGGGATTATTCGGGGTTTGTGTGCCGGAGGGCTGGGAGCTGACAGCCGGCGGGTCTCGGACCAGCGGAGCCCAGCTGTGCTCAGCAGGTCACTGAGCTCCTAGGTCCCTCTCCCCTCCCCACACCTGGGGTACCCTAGTGCCACCTCTCCCCACGGCCTGCTCTGGCCTTCTCTCTGCCTCCTGCCCCCAGCTTGCTGTGTGGTCCAAGCCCTCTGCCAGGAGGAGAGGGAGGGAGGGAGGGAGGGATGGGCCGGCATGTTTACAGTCGAGCATAACTGAACCTTTATTTTAAATAAATAAAACTTTTAGCCAGTTTTATTTCCCTTTTCTTTCAAAACGCCGTTTTCTCCCTCCCTCTCCTCCTCCTCCCTCCCCCCTCTCCGCCTCCTCCCCTTCCCATCCTGGCTGAGCCTTTATCTGCGGGGCCACCCAGGGAGGGGCCGTGGGAGGGGGAGGAACGGAGGCCCAGCTGACCCTGGTGCTTAGTGTCTTCTCAGGTCATGTGACACACCCCCACTGCTCAAATGCCCACAGAGCCCCTGGGGTTCTTCTGAATTCAGGGATGTCCAGGCCTGAGGAATAGAGACTAAACAGGAAGCCCAGGCTCCACCATCAGCATGTTGTCCATCTGTTCCCCCCAGTCAGAGGGGTGCCCACCGCGCCCCCCAAACTCCACTATGAAATTGCCATCCATCTGTCTTCCACTTCGGCCTGTCATCTCTCTGTCTCCCCCGTTGGACCCTCATCTATCTGTCCCTCCCACAGGACAACCGTTTCTAAGTATCTCCTTTTAGTTGTCATAAATCTACCTTCCCCTTGAGATGTCCCATCTGTCCATCATCCCATTGGCCTGTCCTTCCATCCAATCCCCTTGATCATGCTTTTTTGTCCATCTGTCTCCCCCCCATTGGATATACTTCTGCCCATCTGTCTCCCTGAATGGGACTAGCAAAGGCAGGTCTCTGAGATCTAGGGACAGCTGAAATTCTGTTCTAATTCTGACCCCAGCAACAATAATTGTAGCTACCATCAATCAAGTGTCTACTCTATACCATGCACTGTACATGCATTACCCCCTTTAATCCTCCAACAGCCCTGTGAGGATATGTTTATTCCCCCATTTTACCAGTTAGGAAAGTGAGGCCCAAAAGAGTTAAGTGTCTTGCCTAAGGTCACACAGCTCCTAGTGGCAGATGCAGGGTCCAGAAACAGTTCTGCCCATACTGAGTAGGGGCGAGAACACAGTCTTCTTACTCCTCCACCCCCAGGATGCAAGACTCCCCGGAGCCTGGCTTCTCTGCACATTTAATTTACACTTTGCTGCTGGCTGTTTTTGGACTGATGAAGTTTCCTCCCTGCCCTGGCTCTGCACAAAAGTACAGGAAGAAAAGCAGCCAGATGTGAGAAGGATTCGAAGGTTTTTGGGGGGGGGATCGAGAGTGATGTTAAACAAACATCCAATGATATTCTTTCTGCGAAACGATCCATTTTCATGGCACCCAGGAGTTCGTCCAAGGGTCTCTGGGTCACTGGGGAAAAGTGTTCCGTGTGCTTTGGCTCCATATTCTTCCATTGGCCACAAAGAGCTAATTCTTTCAATTAATGAAATCAGCACTGCTGATGGAGATGTACTGACAAATTATTTTCAAGATGAATATATTCACACCGATGGTGGGGCTGATAGGCCTGAAGGATTTGGAGGGTACAGAGCGAAGGTCCCCCCACCAGCCAGAGACACTGAGGTCATTCACGATGGTCGGGATGTTGACCAATGCCTCCAGGGACACTTTTCTCCTCCTGGAGCCATGGAGGCTGGGCTGGGTTGTCTGTGTCGAGGGGCTGCCTATCAATGGGCTTCTGTATGGCCCCAGCAGGTCCCTGGCACCCCTCCCCTCTCGCCTGGTGCCCCAGCCAAGTCCCCTTCAGGGCCTGGTCTGAAGGGCCTATTCAACATTTTGGATTCCCTGATGGGAAGTGAAAAGGAGACAGACAGAGGCTTCCGTGGAGCTGAGGATAAGCTGGAGGCCTGGAGACCAGAAGGGAAGCCTGAAGCCACAAAGGAGAAGCCCAGTGAGAAGAAAGAAGGAAAGCTGGAGGTCTTGTGGGATGAGAAAGAAAGGAAGGAAGGGAGAAGGAGAGTCTGGGGGATGGGTCAGAGGGTGGGAGGACCTGATAGGGAGGGGAGGAGGCCGGAAGGAGGCCCCCAGGAAGAGGGAGAGGTTGAGAGAGGAAGCAGAGCCAGAAAGCAGTGTGGGATTTTTTAAAGCCACAGATTTAATTTCCTGATGTTTTTTTTCAGGCTGATATTAGCAGCATTTTTCCTTCCCTGAGCAGATCTACTAGTTGTGGTAAAGTGATCCAGAATGTGCTGGGTGACAGGACCCAGCCTTTACCTGGACAGGCCCACAAGGATGACCCAAGGTCAAGCCAACATCTCATCTCCTTTTTGGACCCCTAGAGAATAGGACAGATCTAGCTCTGTCCAATCCTGAAGGAGGGGAGGAATAGTTTGTAGGCAGCTCTGGTAAATAAGTGACAATTGGAAGCCAAGGGTGAGATTAGTCCTGTTAAACTAGCCAGGGTGGTTTCTGTTTTCCTGCACGAACCCCAACTGAATCAGTGTTCTGAGCTTTGAGGGTTGCAAGTTAGGAGCTAAAGAAACCAAGGCCCAAGCTCCCTCCAGAGCATTCTACGCTATCACCAAACGTCTTTCTAAAGCCTGATTTTCCTGCTTAGAATCCATCTGTGCAGCCCTAGGCTTACAAAATAAAGTCCACACCCTGAGCCAGGAAAGCAAGGCCCTCAAGAGCCCAGATGCCCAGTGTGATCCAAGACCAGCTGCCTGGGCATCCCCGGGGGCTAGTATCACAGACTACTGGAGCAGAAGCTGCATTTTACCAAGACCCCCAGGTCACCCCATGTGCCCATGACAGTACGAGAAGCCCTACTCCTGACTGCTTCCAACTCACTCCAGCTAACCTGCTGCCACCATGGAGGACTGCTGTCCCAACATACTGGAATCATAAACGTCTCCAGTACACCTTTCACTTTTCCAGTTCTGAGCGCTGGTTCATGTCAGCCCTTCCATCTTGAAGATGCTTCCCCCTGTGCTCACTTAGAAAATCTCACCCACATTTAAGACGCTGCTCAAATGCTACCCCTCCAGGGAGCCCCTCCTACCATTCCCTTCCTTTGCCAGAGGTTAGAACTTTGACTGCAGTTGGTTTCATCACCCATGGAGTGCTTTCCACTTTCTGTCTTGTGTATTTATCAAAGAGCGGTATTATGTAGTGGTTTACAGGACTTCCTAGGTTCAAATCTATGCCCCACTGCTTCCTAACTGTGGCACTCAGCAAGTGCTTAACCCATGTGGGTTTCAATTCCCTCACCTATAAAATGGGTGTAATAATTATACTTACTCAATCCTACTTGTAAGGACTTTTTAAATATATTTATTGCATACCGATATGCCAAGCAATGGCATATAGTATCTGCTCAATAAATGATTGTCAACTGAATGAAATGATCCAAAAAAGTGTTTTTAATCACAGAGGAAATAAGAGATACTATCCATAAACATCACAGCTCATCCAACCTAGTACAGTCTTCCCAAGGCTGATGGATGGTTTTGGGTCCCTTTTCCTAGAACCATAATTGGTTTTTTTAAAAGAATCAGTACCTGTTGTTGTTGTTGTCTTTCTAACAATCACTGGTTAAAAGTCCTGCTTCCTCAATTTGGTTTCCATGCTGTCCCCTTTTGGGTTCTCTCTGCTCTACTCCCTGGTTCCCCTCTGAAAACTTAGTATTTTCTTTCAGTACCTTTTCAAATATTTTAACTGGTCATAAGTACTTATTTTATTTTCAACTTCTTTTATAATTTAATCAACCATATCATTAACATTCTTCTGACTCCCCCAAATTGTTTCTTAAAACTCTTATTCTATGTTTTTATCTCCAAGGAAATACTTTGGCAGGGTTTTCTACCAGGAATGACACATTCTTTCCACAGCTACGCAGAGGGGGAAATTGAAAACCAACAGAGTCACATTGCCTTGATCCTATACCCAAAGAATTCCTCATATGCGCGAGTCTCCAACTCCCCACTGGCCATATTTCTCAATGCTCTCAGTTCTCTACCAAAAATGTTCTTTCTGGTTAAATCCTAACGGAAAGTGAAATGAATACCATGAAAAGAAGCTCATTCAAGATGGGGGTCATTCCCGAGTGCAGTTCCCTGGGATTATGGTGGTCCCTGATATGAAATATCAGACCCAATTTTTTTATTTCAATCAATAAGCATTTTTAATTTCCTTTCAGAGTCCCATAGAGTGACCTGGTTTGATTTAGAGGTAATGCAAGTACCATCTGTCTCCCATGGTGTGTCTATGTTCATGTCTCAATCTTCTTTTTATTATCTGGGGGCAACATATTGATCAGTGCAACCAAGCTCTTTACACTCCAATAGAAAAAGAGTTTCCCTCTTCTTGACACTCTCACCATAGCGTAAAGAAGGGAGAAAGAGCCCATTAAAGCCACTCGTTTGAGATTTCAAGGAACTGGGGAGAAATGGGACCTCGGGCAAGTGGGAATGTGATCTACATGGGAAATCTCTGTGAAGATACCTGCCCCCCGACAGGTCTTTGTGTCCGAGGCTCCTGGAGGTGCAGCCCTGCGGGAGTGGCTTCTTATTGGAAAATGGGGCAAACAAACATAGCACCAGCAGAGACGGCTCTGTCTGTGGGAAAAGGACAGTCGGTGCACTTTCAAGCCCAGGGGATGGGAGCAAGGCTTACAATTTGAGCTACATGTCTGGAAACTCAATATTGCCCAGAGCATCAATTACCTCACAGACTCTGCTGCTGGGAGGGCAGGAGATGCAGGGCAGGTCTCTGACATGAAACTCTCTGTGCACCTTTTAATTAACGCTAAGAAATGTGCACCAGATCTCCTAGAAAGGGAGATTGTTCTGCCTGGTTGAAGGACACAGGAGTCATCAAGATAGGAGTTTGAGTATGACAAAAATATCAAGAGGTTCCCATGTCTGCCCTAGCCTGGGGAATTAAACAGCAGTGGGTTCACTTGGGGTTGGGCCATTTCTCCACACCAAATTCCTGATCAGGGCCTCTTTTCCAAAGAGGATCATAAGAACTTCGCCTGCCCTACCTGCTGCTAAGGTATCAAACATCTTTGGTACTCAGGCATCAAAATGTGAGGAACCGTCTCATCTTGATTCTATACAGGTTGGTAATTCCAGGTACATGGCTGTTACAGAATCCTACTTAACATCTGAGTGTGAACTCTCTCCAGTGGCTCTGAGCCTGCCACTAGACAAACTCTCTCCAAGACTTCATTCAGGTCTTCTCCACCAGCATTTAGTATGGACCTACCAATAGGCTTGACACTACTCTAGGCACCTGGGATACAAACAGTCAAGACATGGTGACTACCTTCAATGGGTTTCTTTTCTAGTAGAGAATGCAGATGTGTGAATTAATGACAATGTTAGCTACTATTTATTGAACCCTTACCATAGGCTTTTTCTTTAAATTTTTTAAAATTTATTTTTGACAAATAAAAATTGTCTATATTTAAAGTGTACAATGTGATGCTTTGATATATGTATGTATTGTGAAATGATTACCACAATCAAACTAGCTAACGTATCCATCACCTCCCATAGTTAAACATTTTATGTGTGTGTGTGTGTGTGTGTGTGTGTGTGTGTGTGTGTGTGTAGTGAGAACACTTGAGATTTACTCTCCTAGCAAATTTCAAGTATATACTGCATTACTATTAACTACAGTCACCATGCTTTACATTAGGTTTCCAGAACTTGCTCATAACTGAAAGTTTGTACGCTTTGATCAATAACTCCACTGTTCCCCAACTCCCTAACCTCTGGTAACCACCATTCTACTCTCTGTTACCATGAGTTCAACTATTTTTTCTTTTTTAGATTCCACATATAAGTGAGATCAGGCAATATTCGTCTGTGTCTGGCTAATTTTACTTAGCATAATGTCCTTCAGGTTCATGTATGTTGTTCCAGATGGCAGGATTTCCTTCTTTTTTAAGACTGAATAATACTCCATTATATGTATATAATATATATTATGTTATATGTAAGGCTGAATAATATTCCATTTTATATATATACATAGATATATCACATTTCTTTATCCATCAATCTGTCAATGGATACTTTGTTTCTACCTTATGATATGATATGCTTTCGATAAACATTAGGCTGGGTACTTGTGATAGCCAGCCTCCAGGATTGCCCCCAAAGATCCTCACCTCCTGGCATTCATGTCCTTGTGTAGTCCCCTTCTACGCTGAGCAGGACTGACATGTGTAACTAACAGAATTTATAGAAAAAATGGTGTGTGACTTCTGAGGCTAGGCCATAGTGCTATTGCATCTTCCATCTCGAATCTGTCACCCTAGAGAGAATCAGCTGCCATATAGTAAAGACATTCAAGAAGCCCTATAGGGAGGTCCACATGGAGAAGAACTGAGGCCTCCCACCAATAACTAGTGAGCAGCTGAAACCTTCTGCCAACAGCCATGTGATTCAGCCATCTTGGAAGCAGAGCCTCCAATTTAAAACAAGCCTTCAGATGACTGCAACCTCATAAGAAACATCAAGTCAGAATCACTCAGCCAAGCCATTCCCAAATTCCTGACCCATAGAAACTGTGTGAGATAGTGTTTATTATTAGTTTAAGCCACTAAATTTGGGGTAATTTGTTACGCAGCAGCAGATAGCTAATACAGTGCTTTGTGCTCATTATCTACTGAATCCTCACGCCAGTCCTGTTGAGTATTTATTCTTGTCCCAACTTTACAGATGAGGAAACTGCAACTTAGAGAGGTTAAAATAAGATGCAAAGTCAGAGCTAAAATCTAACTCTACTGGCCTTCAAAGCCTGTGTTCTTTCCTCTGTACAGTAAAGTGTTCTCAGGGCAAATGTATTCTGGGAACATCTATACAGGGAACAAAAAGTCTCAGTGGGAGAAGTAGTTCTACCTGGAAAGTCTGGAATCAGACATGGGGAAGAGGCAGGTAAGACTTGTTAGAGGATGTAAGACTTGCAATGGAAATGAAGGATGAGATGTTGACCAGGTAGACGCAAGGAGACGGCTCCCAGAGGGAACAGCATTAGCAAAGGCATGGAGTCTCAGCCTGGGGTGTTCAGAACTTGCCTGGAGTTTCTAGATCTACAAGAATCAAGGCCTTGTGGCTGGTTCTCCAGGGGAAAATCTTGGTTCTAGCGCAAGACCTGCTCTTGCAGTCACAGGAGCCCCAGATCACCAAAACGGGTGCCTTTTCCACAAACTGCTTCCACAGTCCCTGCTTTTGATTAACTCAAATCCTCTTTAGATTCCCATTTCTTCCCTTGGTCAGTTCTCTTTTACAGACCCAGCTCCCTGGCATGTTTGAAACATGTACCACTTACTTCTTGCTGGCAAGAAACACTTGCTCCTTACAAAACTGTAGTTTTGATTTTCATTCATAACATATCTCTTGTCTACTGCAAAATATCGCATCAACCTTACTTCCTTCTTTAAGGGTTACTGGAATGGCAAATCAGGAAGATTCAGGGGACCAAGTGTACTGGATCTCAGAAAAGCATGTATCTTTTCTCATGGTAACCTTCTGGATACATCGGTGGATTATAAATTAGAGGACCACAATACGGGAGATTAGTAGCTGGTTTAATAACCACATCCAAAGGATACTGACCCTGGATTGATGTCCAGTTCTAGAAGACAATCTATACTCGTGTGACTGATGGCTCTGCCCTCAGCCCTCTCCCAGGCAACATCTTTTAAATCAATAACTTGAATGAAGATATAGAAAGCAGACTTATCACACTTTCTAATGGCTGAAATGCGGACCATTGGTAAACAGGTGGGATGGTAGAAATGAAAACTGCGTACCTCTCCAAAGACCAGCATAGGTCAACTCTACCAAGAGGAATTTCACCCGAAATGAAAGGTCCTTTACTTGAGTTCCAAAAACCACTGCACAAATACACAATGGAGATCTCTGACTCAGCGGTGACTGTAAAAGAGAAAAACATTGAAGAGTGTTAGCTAATGGCGAGGTAACTAAGGAGCAAAGATAGAGCTGCGTGGATCTGGCTTTCTGTTGAGGAGGGAAAAGGAGGAGGGGCAGTTTAACTCTGAAGGGTTAACTCCTGAGATCCTACAGCCCTCACCACCCCAGGGCTGTATTTAGTAACTCCCACTCTACTCCATTAAATGTGTTTGGGTTCCCAGACCCTACCCGCCACCCTGCCCCCAGCCTGAGCCTCGAGCCCTTAGAAGGTAAAGAGAAACGCTGAGAGCTTGGAGTCTGGGAAGAGCTAGGAAACTAAAGCTCTCTGAGCCGCTCCCCGCTTGGCCCTTACCCCTGCTGATAAGGACAGAGAGAAGCTGGCTGACAAGTGATTGGAAACAGTAGTTCCCAAACCCTTTAACCCTTCCCTAGCCTGCCCGTGCGCCTGGAGTCTCGAAACGCTGAGGCCCAGCTCCCTGGGGCTTCCTGTCTGTACCAGGGCTCTCTGACTCTCCCCACCAACCTTTCCATCTTCCTCTCCCTTTACCTGACAGGTCAATGAATGCTATCCTTCTACCAGGAGAACAGTTGCTACCGCTACCAAATGCTAAAATGCAGCCCCTCCACCTTCGGGCCGCCCTGGTAAGTCGGCCAAGGAGTCCCCCTCGGGTCTAGATTACCCACCCCCCCGGACCCACCGCCACCCAGCACACTTAGCCACCACATCCCTGCCAGCCAGTTCAGGAGCAGGAGCCTGCCAGGTGGCTGTCGGTCCTGTCTAGTATTTGGGGGTTCTGGCAGCAGAGACCCCAGGCCCAGTGCCAACAGCCTAATCCCAGCCCCGTTTCTGTGGCCCTGGCCGGCTGTGGAGCCCTATGGGGACCTTCAGGGGTCACTCTCCCCCCACCCCGCTCCGAAACCAGACTTGACTTTGCTGAGTCATGCCAAAGACCCTCCACCCACCTAGAACTGCCTGCTGCGTGGACAGGCCTCCTCGTAACGGAACAGATGACTAGGGATCTGTCCTTGGCAGTAGTCAGCAGCGCTGAAGCTGAGAGGGAAGCTGCCCCCCACCCCTGCCCCCTGGCTTCCCCTGGCGAGGGGCATAAAGGATAAACCAGGTTTACTGGTCACGGTAATTAAAAGAGTTTCCTTCAGTAGAATGGAATTCAGATAAACTGCCATTATCATGCAAAGCAGCTTTGCACCTAAAAGCCCTTACCTAAACAAGCAGTTTAATGAAATCCCTAATCTCCTCTGGCCTGTCCTGACCCCTTGCCTACTCCACTCCCTGCCCCCACCCTCCCCACCCCCCCACCCCGGACTTGGGAACTTCAAGATTCCATTTAAAACACTTCACCTGTAAGCATGCAAAACATACTCAGAAATGGTGGTCTGGGTGTGGGTCCTCTCTGAGGTCCTGGTCTCTGTCTTAGGGTGTTAGTTTCCCGAGGTTCAGGTAGTCCTGATAGGGGTGCACGGGTGACCACGGTGGTGACATTGAAGTGATGGGAGCAGGCATGGCCTTGAACAAAAGGATGTATGCATCGCACAGCCCTGCTGGCTCCTGTTCGTGCCCAGGAGGCTGATTCCCATGTAGGATCCACCCCACGCAATGTAAAGTCAACCATCTCACCACCCACAGAAGGTGTGTAGCAGCCTTAACAGACTTGGACGTAAGGACGCTAGTGTTGAACCAGAAGACGCAGGGATGGACGAATTGCCCTGTCCATGCGTGTCCCCATTTGTGAGGCCACACTGACCGCCGCTGTGAAGCACAGGAGGGATGCCAAGCCTGTGAGTGAGAACCAAGTTCTCTGGAGAAAGGCTGAAGCAACGATTTGGAGCTCAGGCGACCTGCTGGAGGTACAGGCAGAGACTAGGAAAAAGGAAGAACAGAATGGAATGGGTTGATGGGGAAAGGCTGGGGAGAAGCCTCCCCCAAGGGCTCTGATAGAGAACAACCCAGCAGAACCTTCTAACACCTCATGATGCTGTAGGAATGTGTGCCTTTGTGGAGGGAAAGAAGGAAATCAAGTATCAAATACCAGGGGTCAGAGCATGTTATCTCTTCAATTTCAACCGTATAAGGTAAATCTCATTCTCTTCCCCCCACCCCCACGGGAGAAAACTGAGATGCAGGCTGGTGAGGAGCCTTGCCCAATGTCACACAGCTCCTGATCACCAGAAACAGGATTCAAATGCCGGCCTGCCACAAAAACGTCGATGCTTTTTCTGCTAAACCACAGGTCAGCCGCCAGCATTATAACGTTGGAGGAGGATTAACCACCCAACTATACTCATCGCCCTCCCTCCTGCAGTTAAGAACGGTTCCATCCTGAAACAACCCATTTCCTCTGAGCGAGAGCGGGAAGGTCTCAACAGGAGCGAGGGACTCGGCTCTCAGCCCTGAGTAGGCAGCACAAGGGAGCTGGGCTGGTGGGGGGCTTCTTGGGGCTCCAATCCGAGAGGAAGAAGAGCCCCAGAGGAAAGTTTTCTTCGCAAGAAAGAAGCATCAGGGGCTGGTGGGGGGGGGGGGGAGGGGGGAGGGGAGAGGCATCTGTAAGTCATATAACAAACACCAGACCTCTCCATTTTATACCTCATTCCTTTGGTGGGGGTGAGCAGGGGAGGCATTCCTATTTGGGAAAGAGTGAAACTCAAATCATCCTGAACCCTGCACTTTTCCCATTAATTGTATGGACTTCGTGGTGCCTGGAGAACACGTGGACCTTTTTTAGAGGAAGTTCTATTTCTGGAAATGAGACTCTCTGGATTCATGAAACTCCCCTGTTTCTTGAGGGATTCCCTACTTTCCTGCATGATGGGTCTTCTTTGCAAAGAGGAGGAGTCTTTTAGGGAGGTTCCGATAAATCTTATGAACAAATGAGTGAAGTGGGGTGTTTGAGGCAGCACGAGGCCCAGCCCCTGAGGGAGCGCCCAAGCCCTTCGATCCTTTAGTCCTGAGCGGGTTCCGAGCAGCCGGCCGGGTGGCAGTCACCCTGCTCTGAAGCCAGGTGTTTCCAAAGGTCATCTACTTGAGATGACAGGTGCTGCTGTTTTGACTTCAGAAAGACAGCCAGGGAGGGAGGAAGGCTCCTTGGCTCCAGGGCTGATGTGGGTGGGTTAAGAAAGTGGAATTTTGGACAAGATCTGTTACAGAGTTCTTTGTCTCTCTTAGAGCAAAGACAACAGAGAAGAATTTTAAAAGGCTGTCTTGGTCTCCAGAACCCCTCTGGAAGCAGATGGCATGTCAACAGGTTCCAGGGCAGGCCCCAGAGGCCCCAAATCTGGGAGCCTTATTGGAATGCAATTACCCTAAGTGCAGGCTGCTGGGATGAAAAGGCAGGAATGCAATTATGGAAGTAGCATGCCGCAAGCTTTCATTGATTAACCTGTCCTGTCTGATTCCATTCCCCACTGGAGTGATTTTGGGGCCCAGAAGGTTGCCCTGTGCCCTAGGGTTATGAGAAAGAGAAACAGTCACTGCAGAAAGCGAATGCCAAAAGCAGGGTTCGTGAGCTTCAGGAGGGCCTGTGGGCCCCTGAAATTGCCTGGGATATATACATGTGCAAAATGCAAAGTGTGCATTTTCTGGGAAGAGACGCTACGCTCATCATGTGCTTAGAGGGCCCTGCAGCCGCCAAAGGGTTAAGAAGCACCGGGTCAGGGGAGTGAAGAAAGATCAGTGGGGTTGTTAGAAGAGGCCTCCAGGAAAAGTTCCTTCAGTTTTCAACTCCAAGTGGCCATGATCCATCTGGGTGCAGTACTGCCTCTACCACTTGCCGGCAAGTCACTTAGCCTCTCGGTGCCTCCGTTTGGTCTGTAAAATGAGGGTAAAAAATCTACATCCTGGGGTTGCTGAGAGAATTAAATGACATAAAACTGCAAAGCTCTTAGCCCAACATCTAGCCCTTAATAAGCTTGCGATAAATGGGAGCCTTTATTTTATCTATTCAAGCTCAGAAAAATCAGGTAGAACTTATGAGTGGTCTTTTGAACCCTCAACTCACAGTCTAGAGTCCCTGGGAATCCCCTGGCAAGACTGTCCTCCATACTTGAGCAGGACCCTGAGACCCAGCATCTCCAGACACTGCCTCCTCAAACCCTCCCCCACAGGGCACTTCTCCCCTGGAAGACACCTGGGAGCTCTTCTCTCCTGGCCACACCAAGAGACAAGAGCTTCTGGAAGTGGGGCACATCAAGTGTCCGGGTGGTGCCAGTGCAGTGGAGAGGTTATCTGGGCCTGAACGGGAGTTATCATAAGCCTGCCCCATCAAGAGAAGTTTCTGGAAATTTCAGTCACCAAAATCTTCCTGCCTGTTGAAATGATGCAGTCACACACTCAGTTGAAATGGACTTCTCTATCCTAACAAGCTCTAGAATGAGACTAATCCAAGGCCCGGTACCTGTAGAATGTCTAGTGTGGGGCTACGAAAGGAAAAACCAAATCTCTCCTCTTTCCCTCTGCACTAAGCATGTCTTTTATTCTCTGTATTTTTTATTCTTTGCTCTGTGGTCTTGCTGACACTGGATGGACTGTTCCTCCCAGCGTTAGCCAATTCCTAGAGATAGTAAGAGACTCACCTGCTGGTACACCTTTTATATGCAAACCAACCAATCCAGAGTCCAAACCCTCAGCCACCTCCTTTATAGGTCTCTTACACTCCAAAGCAATATCCCCAGCCCTAATCTCCCAGGACCAGGGTTCGGACAGCTAGGGATGGCCCCTGTGCACTAGAACCTGCTGAAATTATTCAAACTAGCCAATCCTAAATCTGCTTACCCTGCCTGCTCATTCCTTGATGCGGAAGCTACGATAAAGGCTCCTGCCCAGGGACTTCCCTGGTGGAGCAGTGGTTAAGAATCCGCCTGCCAATGCAGGGGACACAGGCTCGAGCGCTAGTCTGGGAAGATCCCACATGCTGCGGAGCAACTAAGCCTGGGCACCGCAACTGCTGAGCCTGACCTCTAGAGCCTGCGAGCCACAACTACTGAGCCCGCGTGCCACAACTACTGAAGCCTGCACACCTAGAGACCGTGCTCCGCAACAAGAGAAGCCACCACAATGAGAAGCTCATGCACCACAACGAAGAGTAGCCTCCGCTTGCCACAAATAGAGAAAGCCCCCAGCGCAGCAACAAAGACCCAACGCAGCCAAAAATAAATTAATTTTTTTTAAAAAGAGGGCTCTTGCCCACATTTCCCTTAATTCTCTCTGCCTCCTGACTGATCCTGGTGCTTCCCCGTGTGTCCCCCACCATGGTGTGGCTTGACCCTTTCTCTTGGGATCCTATGAGTATAGCAAAGTATCTTTTCAGTGGCAATTGTTTCCTGATCCCCTGACCTGCTGGCCTCACCATACCTGAATAATAATAAAACCTACATTTTAAAACACCCTCTTTTCCCCACACCTTCCTCTCCCATGAGATCCTCAGAGCTCTCCTCCCTCAGAACCTACAGGCTGCCCCAGGCATCTTCCATCCCAGTCCCAGTAGCTCTGGCCTCCTTCCCCCAGCCCACCCCTGCAGCCCCAGTTAGGGGCCAAAGCCTCCACTGCCTCTGGGGACAGAAGCAGTGCAATCCCAACTCCAGCAGGGAATTCTAGAGGTGATGGCCTTGGGAGGATCTTTATTCCTCAGCTCGCAAGAGAGACTGTACCCAAAGAGCAGAGAGGTGGCGCTAGCTCTGAGCCATACACTTGTTTACTCATCATTCATTTATTCATTAATCATTCATAGCCCCCATCAATCATTCATCTACTTATTTATTCATTCCGTTTGTTTGTACCTCTTCCTTGCTCTGGTTGCTGCAGATGTTGGTCCTCTCCTACTTTGATCTGTCCCCTGTTTCTGTGGCAGCTGCTCAGCAGAGGCCTTCTGATGTCACTTTGTCAATTACCTGGATGAGAGGGTATCTCCCTCTCAGAGGAGCCTGAGACAACCAAAGGGACAGTGTAAAGCTGTCCCTGCCTGGAAGTCCCCTTCCATTGCAGGCTCCGGCCTCCTGGTCCATGGGTCAGTAGGAGGGGTGGGGAGGGACTGCAGAGGGGTCTTCAGGGCCAAAAAAGAATAACGGTTTTAGACTTGCCTCACAGCTGCTTGAAAACCGCTTTTCTGGGAGGCAGGGGGCTGCAGGACACTCAGCCTCCAGGCCTGGCTGTGAGGCCTGGCCTCAGCACTTCACTGGGGTCCAGAGAGCATGGAATGGGGCAACCTGGGGCTAGAGTTTTAGAGGCCTAAGCTGCTAGCCTCCTGACAAGTCTGGCAGCTTCCACCCACGCCACCCCCCCTCACCCCAGAAAGTCTCTTCTCAGCCAGCAGCCAGAGACCCTTTTACGTGAGTCAGATCATGTCCCGCTCGGCTCCAGTCCCCGCCATGGCCTCCCATTCACTCAGCACAGAAGCCCAGGCCCCGGAGGATCTGGTCCCACTCACATCTCACTTACTCCCGCTTTCCAGGCCCCACTGGCCTTGTCCATCCTCAACTCACCAGCCACACTCTGACCTTAACACTTTTGCCCTAAGTTGTTTCCAGCCTTTTCCTCTGGAATACTCTTGACCCCTGGGGCGCTCTTGAAAGTGACTCACTTCTCATTTCTTTCAAGTCTTTGCTTAACTGGCACTTTCTCCAGGAGCCTACCCTGACCCATCATATTTAAAATCGCAAACCACACACCCACACACACACACACACACGCACACACACCATTCTCCACCCCCTTACTCCTTAGCACTTACCACCTTCTAACACACTATAGAATTTTCTGATTATTTCTACTGTTTATTGTCTGTCTCTGAGGGCTGGATGCAACCTTCAGAAGAGCAAGGGGTCTTTGACTGTTTCCTTCACTGATGTATCCCAATGGGGTACCCATGGATGCCTGGTACATAAGAGGAGCTCAGTAAAGCATTCTTTGGATGTAAGAATGAATGAATGACTGGGCTCTGGGAAGCTCCGAGAGTAAAGCTTGTGAAACCACAGACTGTGGAATTTGGGGCTTCCTGGGGTCGCATGTAGAAGGTCCACACTGACCTCTATCAGCTGTACAGAGGAGAAAGAAGCCGGGCAGCTCACCCGCTGCCAGCCTTCTCAGGGAGAGAAGGTAGGCCGCGGCATCAGCGGGGATTGCGCTAACTCGAGATGCCAGCTCTGTGCCGCTCTGGGGCTGGCCCGCGCTCTGGATGTCATTAGCTGATTTGTTCTGCTCTGCAGAATGTACTTTTCGTATTTAGGCAGAAAAAACCAGCTTTCGGTCCTCGTGCCCTTTCTTCTGTGAGCTGTAGCACATGGCCTGCTTATTATGAATTAATCCTCTAAAGAGCATGTTCATTATTCTAATTTAATTGTGCGTCGTTTCAGAAAATAACTAAACCCAGCGCGGAATAAACTTCAACGCTGATCGGTTTTCAAGAAGTTAACCTAAGACAAAATACTGCTAGAGGGCAGCAGCAATTTGGAATCATTAAAGGGAACCCATGTAAATAATAAAAACAAAACTTATATGCAGAATTAAATTAAGGAATAGGAAATTAAATTTGTGAATCTGATCTGAAATTGAGGCCCTATATGCACAGGCTTACCCTGGCTTGGCTCTTTGCTCAGGAGGGTTGGGGCACGGAGGTTCTGCAGAGATTCCCAGCCCAGGGAAGTGGCAGACAGGAGCGAGATCGCGGGCCTCCCCTCCTGGGTGACAGCATGCCGTCCCGGGAACAGGGATGTGGGCTGGAGGGGGAGAGAGGGGGTTTCCCTCCCACAGGGCCTCCTCGGAGGAAGATGAAAGCCACATTGTCACAGCTACATCTGGATGACTCCTGTCGAGTGCCGGTGACTGGTGAAGGAGAACCAACCGTCCCCAGCCAAGAGTCTGCACTGCCGCGCTGGAGGATGCACAGGAAATGAGGCAGATGGATGCAGGCTGGCTGCACCGAGATGCTGGGAGCCTTTTGCCCCAGGCAGAGCAGCCTCTCCAACCCCGCTCCACCCCTGTGGCCCGGGCACCCTCCCACAGGTAACCCAGCTCGGGGACAGGGACTGGGGGACTTTCCCCCTGCCCTAGCAGCAGCCCCTAAGCAGAGTCCCAACGTCTACCAACACCGTGGGAGCCCGGTTCCACACACACGAGATGCAGATTCTAACATCGGACAAATAGTCCTCTTGGCAGGCAGGCGAAGAGGGAGAAGAGGAAGGGAGAGGAGTAGGGGAAGGGAGAGAGCAGCTTGCAGACTGTAAGTTGTCTGCGAGTTAGGGGTACCGGGGGCCGAGTTTGCACCATGGCTCAGACTTCACTCTATAGTTTTCCAGGATTTTTAGACCTGTCCCAGGGGTGTCTTCTCTCCTTCTTTCTCCCACTCCCGTCCCTACCCAGCTCTCTTCCTCTCTTCTGTCCCCCCACTTCTCCAAGTGGAAAGAGTCACAGCCTGGTTTGGGTCAGAGTTCTTTCTCTTACTTGGTATTGGAGCTTGAGGGGGACTATCTCTCCTTTCTTCACCTCAGTTTCCTCTTGTGTAATAATAATAATACCTGCTTCCTCGGTTTGTTACAAGGAGTAAATGAAATAAAGCACCTGGCTCAGAGAAGGCACGCAGGCATTTCTGCCATTTCATTTTCTGCTTCATCAGCTTGGGCCCACACACTCTACACAGAAATACACACACGTGCACACACATGCACACACAGGCTCCATCCTCGTCAAAAGCCTTAGGCTCTGTTTCCAGAACACCACGACTAGTTTTTTAAAAAATCCAGTCAACCAACTCCTTGCCTTGATTCACAAAGGCAAGCATTTAAACACACGGCCATATTCCAGTATCTGAGTGAAGTTTTCCATTTCTATCTTCATTTTCAGTACTACACAGACAAGTTAGTCACCTCAGACCCTTTTTCGAAACAAAGAGGGAGTGTAAGCAAAGCAAGCAAAAAAAAAAAAAATTATGCACATAATTTAGGCCACAGTGATATTGATTGTTCAGTTCGTTAAACAGTGATTGCACCTAAAAATACCAAACATGGAGATAACAAGGGCCAAAAAGGCTAAGAGTCCTCTTGAATTCCCTGGCTGTTTCCCCTGATCTTACTTTACTAACTGCTTGTTAAAGACTGTGCTAGATCTCTTGCCCATCCCATGATTTGTACCTGTAAGTTAGGGCACCATGATCTACAGCAAATCTTGGCTCTCCCGGAATGAACTCAGAAACCTCCATCAAAGAAAAATTATTCATGACATTAGTTAAAGATGGTAAAGCAGATTTTATTCTGGATGGGGGGGTGCTGCTGCAATGAGTTTGTGTTAGTGGAGAGAGATTGGGCTCAATTCTGGGTACAGCAAGAAAAAGTGGGAATTTATAGCCAAGGAGCAGGGTGCGATGAGTGGATAGAAAATTACTAAGAGGAAGCGTCAGGGCTGGGGGGCCGGATTCTGGCTAAACTGACCTAGCAGGATTCTTGCTAAAGGCAGGCTACGGTGATCAGACACTACCTGGGGGACGGTGGGGGATGAGGAACGCAATTAGGTGACAAGTGTGATCCGATAACCAGAGCAGAGGATTCTGACTAAACTGACATAGCGGGATTCTTGCTAAACCTGGACAATGAAGAGATGAACACAGAAGCCCAAAGTTTAGGGCCTGATTGAGAAGAGAATTCAGAGGAGACTGAGTAGAGTTTGGTCAAGGAGAGGATCTTTGTCACCCTAGAGCAGCAACATGGCCAGATCCAAGACCAGCTGAAGATCCACCATCAGTGGAAAGGAAGCCGGAGAGCCAAGCTGGGCCTGAGGCTACCAGAGACCAGGGTGGGTAACCTGAAGGTAAGGACAGGGGCAGAAGGTCACAGTGGCGGCCTGCACTTAAATCAAGGGGCAAATGCTGCAAAATGACCCCTCGGCCCTTAAGAAAAAGCTATCCAAATCTCTTAGACACACAAAACACATGGTACAAGAAAGCTTTCAAAGGGGCCTTGTCCCACAGGACCTACCTGAGGGGGGTTAATTCCGAGGCTGGAGTGAGCTTGGTTAGTTCAATGGTTTCTGTATTTTTGATCCTGGATGAAAACTTCTGCATCCAGTGGATGGACTTGTCTGCCCAGGAGGGCATCTGCGTGGGGATAGCCTCACCATTTGACCATGAAGTTCAAATCATGTCTACCCAACAGAAGAGCTTCCAAGGTGGCTGCACCTTAAAGAGCCAGACTGGTTTCTCTCAACCAAGCAAACTCCCTCCCAGATAAAGTCCATATTGCTAGGCTTATGTGACCCACCCACACATAAAATCACCCATGGATCCCTTCCCTTATTGGATAATAATATTGCGGATAATACTAGCAATAATAGTCAACACTCATTGGGAGCTTGCTTCTTGTCAAACATTTGTTCTGAGTGCTTTGTAAGAATTAGCTTATTTAATACAACAACCAAGTGAAATAGGTATTATTGTTCTCATTCTATAGATGAGGAAACTGAGGCCCAGGGAAATCGAGCAACTTGCCCATTATAACAACAAAACATAGCAGCTCTGGGGTTTGAACCCATTTAAGAACTTTTGGAAGCTTAGCCATTTTTACTTATTAAAATAACCTTTTTACACACATACACACAACCACACATACATGCGCGCACACAAAGGTTCTGGAGCCTCCCAACCACAAGACAGTGCTTCCTGTTGGTCACCAGCTCCCCTGTCCACAAATCTATCCACAGTGACCCTAAATCTAGGCCACACAGTAAAGAGAGTACACTGGACCTTCAGTGACCCACATCTGGAAAGCAGGCCCATGTTTTCAAATGCCCCTGGTCCTCATGGCTGGGTCTTCATTGTCATCCTTGCCTTTAGGCAAGCATTGTGGCCTGGGCTCTGCAGGATGCATGGTTTATAGACAAGTCCAGCCTTTCTTCCATTTCACAGGTCGGCTCCTTACAGCCTGTGAGGGCAACACAGGCTTGGCATCTGGGAGGACGTTCCTGGATGAAACAGCCTTGTCAGTGTGCCGGTACTCGTTTAAATTCCAGACCCTGGTTTTTAAGATACACACATCTGCTGTGGGACTATGTATTGCGATAGATGAAAATAGAAATGGTTTTCCATTGTATCTGTATTATTAGAGTTGACCTACCATTGAAACAGCAAAGAAAGAGTGAAAAATTAAAGGTGATTTGATATTAGCCTCCTATTCATATTAGAAAAAGTAACTGCTTTTGTGGTTTTCCTCACAGAGGTGTCTTTATTCATTTGACATGCCTTTAATAAGTAATTCTAGTTGTCTGGTTGCCAAGAAAGATTTCCTACGGGCAGACTTGAAAGTGACTCGGAACTCTTTGCATGCCCAGCTTCAAATGATCCCAGAACAGCAAACATTCAGCTTCCCTTCAGACTTCTGAAGTGTGGGAATAACATGAAAGAATGAACAGGAATCATTCGGCAGCCTGCATATCCTAGGAGTGGAGCTGGCTGGCAGAGGCTGCGGCTGGGTCTACACGGACCAGGCATAGTGAGATTTGAAATAATCTCATGAATTTGATCTATGAAGTTCACCAAACCAAATGATTTATTTCAAGAAAGGAAATCTACTTTGGGGCCAGAATGATCCAGGTCAGTCATACACAGACTGAGCTGTCCTCTGCCTGAGTAGACCTGGAGTAGGCAGAGAAAGACAGGGAAAACCACCACGATTGTTCTCATGGGGTCACAACCAAAGAGCACACGCTATGAATAGGTATGAATATTCACTACAGTGATTATTTATTCATCTACATATGCCAGGCTAAGCGGGTAACATACATAAGCTCATATAGTCCTCAAAACAACAACAATCCTATCTATGAGGTGATTGTTACCATTTTACAGATGTGAAAACTGAGCCTCTGAGAGGTTACATGACTTGCCCAGGACACACAGTTTGGGAGGCAGAGGTCGGCTAGCTGTTCATCAAGCATTTCCCTATTCCTCCTGCACTCACACCTAGATGCCATTTCCAGGCCCCCTTGCAGACAGACGCAGCCATCTGACTCAATTCTGACCAACAGAAAGTGGGTGGAAGTGACATAAGTCATTTCCAGGTCTGGCACATAAAACCTGCCCATACACAATTCTCTCTTCTCCCACCCGATGGCTGAATGAGAGGATGCCGAGGACCTAGAAGAGGGTAAAATCTGACTATGGAAGAATCCAGGATGCTCAATAACTGCTTTGAGCAGAGCCCGTTCCTCATCACTGTTCCTGCAGGGGACGGTGATGTGAGCTGGAAACAATCTACTGTGTTAAACCACTGAAATCTGGCAATTGTTGGTTACAGCAGAAAACCTAAACTCAAGGACTCTGACGTCCATGCTCTTAGCCCTTTCCTTGTCTGGAACTGTACTAGGTCTGATCAACCCTCCCCAGGTGACACTGGGACCCTCTAACTTTTTTTGAGTCTCATCCCTCTTCCTGCTCTACTAGGCCTGAGGTGGTGATTTCTTAGCTTTCCCCTTTCCTATTTATGCAGACATATTCCTGGTTTTTGAGAATCTGATCAAAGCTACTCCTTCTATCTCTCAGTTAATCCCTCCCCATGTGGGACTCTGGGCCTCTGATTGTGATTTCTCCTCTCCCACGTGGACACATCAAATACGTCACTAGTGTCTCTTCCACCCTTGCCCTGCCCTCCCTTCCTCAGCCAGTGCTCTGTTCTGGCCTTCATCACATCTCGCCTGGTATAATCGTAACACCCTCCAAACGTGTCTCTTCCCCTCCTCCTTCCCATTATCCTATTGCCTCCAAAAGGGATCTTCATGAAATAGCTCAGGTCCCAGCATCCCCTGAATTACATTTCCCCATGTGAAGTCTAACAATAATAAAAATGTAAATGCTTTTGAACAAGCAATTCCATGTCTATGAATGTACAGATACATGCACAAAATGATTTATATACAAAGATATTAACTGCCTCATTGTTTGAAGTAGCAAAAGAGTGGAAACATCAAAAGTCCATCAGTGGAGTCTTGTTAAATAAACTACAGAGCGCAATGAGTTTTGCCTAAAAATCTACAGGATCTATGGTTAAGTATGGTGAGCAAGATACAAGTAAGTGTATACAACATGTTAATATTCGTGTTTTAAAAGTATTCGGGAGGGCTTCCCTGGTGGCGCAGTGGTTGCGCGTCCGCCTGCCGATGCAGGGGAACCGGGTTCGCGTCCCGGTCTGGGAGGATCCCACATGCCGCGGAGCGGCTGGGCCCGTGAGCCATGGCCGCTGGGCCTGCGCGTCCGGAGCCTGTGCTCTGCAACGGGAGAGGCCACAGCAGAGGGAGGCCCGCGTACCACAAAAAAAAAAAAAAAAAAAAAAAAGTATTGGGGAGATATATTCCCATATGTTTGCAAAGACATGGAATGTCTCTGAAAGAATGCACAAGAAACTGTCAATAGCATTTGCTTCTGGGAAGAGAACTGAGTGACCAGAAATCAGAGATGGGAGGGAGACTTACTTTTCACTGAATATACGTTTGTATTGTTTGAAGATTTTACACTGTACATGTATTATTTTAAAACAATAAAATAAAATGTGACTTGCTAGTGCTTATTTGATAAATTCCAAATCCTTTAGTATAAAAGGAAAGACTCTCCAAGTTCTAGCTCCAACATGTTTTTCCTGCTGGCCCTCTCATGCTACTACACCGTTCTCAGAACATTCCTTGTACACCCCCATCTCTCTGCCTTTGTTTAGGGCTCTCCTTCTGGAAAGTCCTGATCCTGATAGGCAGGAACTCATCTCATCTGTTATCACCTTCATTTTCTTTATAACTTTATACTATGGCCCTCGATCCCAGTTTGCTGTGTATTAGAGGTAGGTGTCTTTCCTACAAGATAGTATGATATCTTAGACATAGCAAGTGTTCAAAATATGTCAGTGCCTTGAACCAAATTTATAATTCCACATGTCTCAGCCGCAGCTTCTAAGAATGGCTGGGAAGGGGGTAAGGGATGGGCTCACCCTTCCCCGCAGCTAAGGAGTAGGATCTGGAACCTACCCCATCAGGCTGGGGGCTGGACAAGGTCAGTAATACATCTCAGCCTGGGACATTCTGCAAGATTAGACGTCCTTCCTCTGGTCCACTCCCAAGGTCACCCCCCCTCCCCATCTCTTTGTCCAAAGACCCGCAAAGTCAATGGTGCGGCTCTGCTCAGGATTGAGCATTGGCTCTGTGGAATTGGGCCCGAGAGAGGGAGAGAGAGAGAGAGAGAGAAAGGGACGTCCATCGCCCTGGACCACAGTCTGGGGTTTAAACTCAGTTGTCAGAATTATTTGAAGCCTATTAAGTTTATTTATGTTCCAAAGCAGGTCCACTAGAGAAGGACCATCATAGTCGTAAATATCAGGGCTGCTGTTCTCCAGACTCAGCTGGGTCTGTGGGCCCCTCCCCTTCTCAGCTCTGCAGGCCCCGCTTATAGGCAGGAGCCATGCACTCAGATGCAGGACTGCACCACATCCTATCTGACCAATTCTGTTAGCTCAGCCAGTACAACACATGCTTCCTCTACACGTTTGGGGTAGCAGGCGTGTGTCTGAGCAAGACTCAGCTATCCAGGGGAGGGATGGTGTCTTCCAGTCCTACTCGAGTCAAATGCACAAGGGTCAGGAGCCCAGGGGTACAGGCTTTCTCCTCAAAGAACCATGGGGACATAAGGATGGGCATTATACCCTGGGCACATCTAGAATTCTGTAAGAGAGCAAAGGACTGCTGGACATGTCCAATGACTTCCTGGATGCGTGAGGCTTTCATTTCATTTACCGGTGTGGATTGGAGGAGACCATTTAGTTCTAAGAGCCAGTGTTTTCAAAGCATATCCCATTGTACACTGGTCTTGTAAGATTCTCCATGGAAAAGTAAAGGAGATCTTGTGGTCAAAAAAATTTATGAAACATTGAATATTCATTAAATCCTCCTCTGGGGAGAGTCACGATGCACGTTTTCATATTAAAGGCCCCGAGATGTCCTGCAGTAAAATGAACTTAACCCAGTGCGCTCTAAACACATTTGACAAAAGAATCCTTCCTTGGTGATCCCTACAACATCCCTTGAGAGAAGTGTTACATGGAGTACATTTTGGAAAATGCTGCTTTTAGAGATGTCTAAGTCCTCGCATCCCTTCTTAGCATAGCCTAGGAGGAGAAACTTCTCTAACGTTCCCCTCACCCGATCAATCAGAGCATGCTCTGTTGGTTTAGGGCAGTGGACGTCAAAATGTGGCCCCCGGATCAGTAGCACCTTTGAATTTGCTACAACTGCAAATTCTCAGACCCCAACTGAACCGGACACTCTGGGAGTGAGGTCCAGCAGTTAGTGTTTTAACGAGCCCTCCAGGTAATTTGGATGCAAGCTGTTAGTCTAGGGTTTTGGAAATCTCTTTCTCTGAACAGGTCCTATTCTACATCATTCACTATCTGTACATGTTTTTATTTATACCATCTGCAATTCCTAAGAGGAAAGGATATGGACAGCCAGTACTAAAATACTCATATACTAGCACAATTAAAACACGTTTACAGAAAAACACCCTTCCCTCCAATAATTCCACTCACCTTCTTCAGATCTGTGAGGCCTTCCTTGACCATTTCCAAAATGTCAGTCTCCTCCTGCTGGCCCTCCCTACTCCCTTTCCTCCTCTACTTTATTTTTCTCTTTAGCACTTATTACCATTTAATATACTATAAGTTTTTATATTTATTTTCTTGCTCCCACCTAAAATCTAAACTCCATGGGAGCAGGGCTTTTTTCATCTATTTGGCCCCCTGCTTTCTCCCCAGACCCAGAATGGCTCCTGCCTTAATACATATTTGTTTAATGAGTGAGCCTTATCATAAGGAGGCAGGTGAGGGCCATTGCCTTGATTAAACAGTTTCACTTGGCGCTTCCTGGCAGGCACAGAGTTACAGAGATCTCTATCTAATAACAGGAAATCAGACACTCCTGAAAAGGACAGAAGTAGTGAGACCCTCCTTTTAGCCCTGAGGGCTCCTTGAGCGGGTAACAGAGCTATTCCTGGAGGTTCTGTCCCTGATGGCTGGTGTCAGAGCCACAGACTAGAATAGCTTTGGGGCGGGAGCTTTCTCTTTTCTCTCTCCAGTGAGAGATAGGTAGACGCCTGCACACAGATGTGTGTGCTGAACTAACCTCCTGGCAGGAGAAGCAAAAGCGCGTGAATGACAGGAAACTCTGCTCATTTCGTCAGTTTTGTAGGTTAAATGTGGCAGGGCCTGAGGGGAAGAGGAGGGGGTCAGCATTCAACCACATTGAGCTCTTTTCCAGCAGGGGGAAGGACGGCAGCCCCTACCTCGGGAAGAATGTATCCAGCACTGATAAATGTATAAAGTATTTGACCTTTAATCAATCCTAATATTTTCAATCCACAGAGCCTTCTTAAACGCCTGCAGCCCTGCCCCTGGACCTCTATTCATCACAATTACGGCTCCAACTGTCGGAGCAGTGCATGAAACGGCGCACGCTGACGTCCAATATTTTATCACTAATAAAGAGAAACATCCCAAGTATTTGCACAGTTCTGATACTTTCCAGCCCTGAGCCCAGGAAAAGGGGGGAGCATGGTGATTTATGCTCACTGCCCAGCATTGTTAATTGGCCTTCTCGGCCGGAGCCTCTGGGACCACTGCTCTCCTGTGCTCCACAGCCATAGACTCAGCGGCGAGTGGGCAGCTGAAACTCTATAAAGGGCGATTTTTAAAAATCACGATTTGGCAAGTGCTTGCCTACACCTGTGGCTTTGTAAACAGATCCATTGTTTATGAGGAATCTGTGATCCACCCCCATTTCCATGTCCTGCCTTCCCGCCCCCCTCCCATCCCCAGGCTGTGTCTGCTGCCCAGCCCTGTCCCTTCTCAGCCTGAAGGCCGTCCCTCTTGGCCTCCCAGCTCCAAGCAGAGAGAAGCTCAGTTTCCAGCCACAGTGTTCAGACGGCCCACAGGCTGTGTCTACATGGCACCCAAACATGTGGATGAGATGTAAATAAAACAAGCAGATGTTTCTCCTTCCTTATAGCAGGTGCCTTGGCAGAGCCCTCTGCCTTAAGCTGTAAAGGAAGGGCTTTCTGGAGTCCAGGGCCCAGAGGGGGTAGGGGAGCGGGGAACACTCCTTATCAAGGAGCTGGTTACTTGGCCTCACAGAGAGGAATGAGCAAAGAAAGCCAGACACCCCTAGGAAAAAGGTGCTGGCAAAGGATAATGGCATCTGTGTGGACAGGATGGAAGGTCTGGGAACTGGGGGGGCAGCAGGAGGGAGAGGGGTCCAGAGGTCCTGATGCAAATAAGTGGGGAGAAGGGTTGATACCAAATCCCTCTTTAATTTCACTGTGACAAAGGATTTTCTGAGCCTCCACCTTGTACACCACTGCCTTCCTGGAGAAGGGAGAAGAAATGGCCTCCTCTGTGCCCCAGGGGCTAAGATACAAGAGAAGCTGGGCTTAGAAAGTGGCACAAAACTCCCCCTTCTCACCCCATGTCCTATCTAACAGGACACCAAGGGGCAGTCACTTCAGACAAATAAAGGGGTGTTAAGATACCTATGAAAGGGATAATTGAGGAAGGACAGGGGACAGAGGACCAGAGGCAGAAGGAGATTCATTAGTCACCACTTGTTTCCCTTCACTCCTTCCATCCTCTCCACCCTGACTCTGTGTGTCACACTATCACGCTCCCCCAGCTTGCTCCCCCAAGCCCCCAGCCCTGTGTGTGACACTAAAAACCCTCCCCCAGTCCTCTGCCTCACTTCAGCCCTGGCTGTAACCCCAACACACTCTCCCTTTCTCCCCCACCCACTCCCTTAGTTCCTGTGTGTAACACTGAACACACTCCCCCGTGCTGTCCCCAACTTTCTAGCCCGAGTGGAACACTGACACCCCCTCCTGGTCCTCTCCCCCAAGCCCCCATCCCTGTGTGTGACACTAACACACCCCTCCCAGTCCTGTCCCCCACTCTCCCATCCCTTGGGTGAAGCGCGGCTGGCACTCCCTTGGCACCTTCATAGCCCCCATGTGTCAAACCAAACACATTCCGCAGGGCCACCTTCCGTGGGAGCAGCTCTGTTCCCCCACTATCTCCAGGGAGACTTTCAGGACCCTACAGTGATCCTTTGGCCCCCGGCCCAGCACAAACAAGCACTATTGTATGTGGGTGTGAGTGTATGTCTGTGTGCGTCGGACATGGCAGCAGCTGGACAGTTGCCACTCTCAACTCCGCCATCTATCCACCGATTATTGAATTTTGTGCTGAAGGCAAATATTTTCCATCGACCTCTGTTCCTGTCTGTGAAACTGAGCTGCAATTCGACATCCAGCTCTCCAGCACCCATGGAGAAGGGTCTGATTTCCACAGGACACCAAGAAACCAGCTATCAGGGCTTCCCTGGTGGCACAGTGGTTAAGAATCCGCCTGCCAATGCAGGGGACACGGGTTCGAGCCGTGGACCGGGAAGATCCCACATGCCGCGGAGCAACTAAGCCCGTGCGCCACAGCAACTGAGCCTGCGCTCTAGAGCCCACGCGTCACACCTGCTGAAGCCCGCGCACCTAGAGCCCATGCCCCGCAACAAGAGAAGCCACCGCAATGAGAAGCCCGCGCACCGCAACGAAGAGCAGCCCCCGCTCGCCACAACTAGAGAAAGCCCGCGCGCAGCAACGAAGACCCAACACAGCCAAAAGATAAATAAGTAAAATAAATTTATTTTAAAAAAAGAAACCAGCTATTGGACTGTGGTTTGGAGCAGGTGAGGCACCGTTGGGGGAAGGAGATTATACTTTGGTAGAGAAGTAGCTTTTTCATTTTGTTTTTCTTGCTTTTTTTATGAAACAGGAAGAGCAAAACCATGCCCCAAGGCTGTGGGTTTTTCAAGCAAAGACTTTCCCCCTGATAACCACAGCGACCCCCTGAAAGAAGTGGATGCTTCCTCTCACATTTTGGCAGGGGAGGGGGTAGGACTCAGATACAAAGAAACCTGAAGAATGGATGATCCAAGCCTCCTTCCCCCAAGTAGCCTTGCTGTTCAGCAACGGGTTAGAAGTTTATAGGAATTCTGGATCCATGGTTTCCTATGGTCCCTTTTACAGATCTTGTTAATTTATTACCCGTGGTTACACTTTCAATGGAAATCATGAAGAAATGGTAAAGGAAACATGAGCTAATTTTTTTCCAGTGACACATTTCACTGCTATTTAAATAGCCGTTCTGCCAAACCAAACACAGCACTTACAGCCAGCGGTGACACATGAAGGAGATGGCTGTGGCCAACCCTGCCCGCGGCATCCAGAACAGGCGAGACTTTCTCTCAGCTTCCCCAAGGGCCAGACGCCAAGCGGGGTGGATGGGGGGAGCTGGAGCCTGGGGCACAGCTGGAGCCCCAGAGCCTGGCGATCGCAGCTCCCACCCTCTCCCCAGCAGGGCTCTTTCCCTCCGCCTGGAGCCCACTCCTCGCCCCGCTGAGGAGCCCTGGGGTGACTGTTTCCCCAGCAGCCCGAGAGGCCCCCCAGAGCGGTCCACAACCAGGCCGCGAGCAAGGGCTGCCTGGCTCTCCCTGCTGGATGATTTGCTGAGGCCTCTAACCGGGAACATTATCAGGTTGTGTAAAACCAGAGACAGACTTTTGGGAAAGCCTGGCCAGCCTTGTTCCAGTTCTGCGGTGGTGGCCGTGACCACGACCACGCCTGCACAGAGTGCCTTTGTTGGGCAAACCCAGAGCCTCCGACTTCTCCTCACAAGCATTCGCCTCTGACACTTTCTTGCTCCCCAGCTTTGGGACTATGATGTCACCCTGTATTTATTCACTTTTCAAGAAGCCAATTGATAGCGCAAAGTTGAAAGGTGCCAATAGGGTATATCTTAAAAGCTCTCTTCACAAGAAAACAAAAATGTGTACCTTTGTGTGGTGATGGGTGGTAACCAGACTTATCGTGATGATCGTTTCACAGTGAATACAAATATCGAATCGTTGCCTTGTAAACCTGAATCTAATATAATGTTATATGTCAATTATACCTCAATTTTAAAAAAAACAAGAGGACTAAACAACAAGGTCCTACTGTATAGCACAGGGAACTATATTCAATATCTTGTAATAAACCATAATGGAAAAGAATATGAAAAAGAATGTATATATATATATATGTATAACTGAATCACTTTGCTGTACAGCAGAAATTAACACAACATTGTAACTCAACTACATTTCAATAAAATAATTTTTTTTAAAAAAAGAACATAGGTTTTTTTTGTTTTGTTTTGTTTTGTTTGCGGTACGCGGGCCTCTCACTGTTGTGGCCTCTCCCGCTGCGGAGCACAGGCTCCGGACGCGCAGGCTCAGCGGCCACGGCTCACGGGCCCAGCCGCTCCGCGGCATGTGGGATCTTCCCGGACCGGGGCACGAACCCGTGTTCCCTGCATCGGCAGGCGGACTCTCAACCACTGCGCCACCAGGGAAGCCCAAGAACATAGGTTTTTTAAAAAAAAGAGGCAGACAAATGAGCTGTGGCATTTGGTGAGAGAAAAGCCAGGGCCTGAGATGTCAGGGAAAAGGGGAACAGGCCCAGAGAGGCTCTGGCAATAGCCGGTGCAGGGCGGCAGTGGAGGGGGGTGCCCCTCTTCACAGCGGCTGTGTCAGAAATCCCCAGGATTTTAAAATGCAGTGGGATTGAGGGAAACAAAGCGCTTAGGGGCTGACATCTGACCCTTGGAGACCTTAGATCAGCTGTCAACCTCAGGGGCCCCGTAGGAGCCCCGTGGCACTGACATTCTCACGTTGAGCTCCTCTGATGAACAGCGGGGGCAGGGTGTGATTCAAGAAGGGGAATGAAATGGGGAGAGAGCATTCTGGAGGGAGAAGCCAGCAGGAATTGGGGCTTCGGCCCCACCCAGGCCTCACTGGATCTTGAACAAGTGTGACTACCTCTCTATCCCCACAGTGGGAGGCTCTGTGGCCCCCAGAGCCCCCTGCAAGTGTCAAGGTGGGCAAAGCAGAGGGGCTGTGACAGAAGTCGGGCAGTAGGCCTGCTGGCATACTGGGAGAAACCACTCTGCTTTCCAAGGAGAAAACCCACTTTAGTGAGGCTCCGGAGAGAAGTTAACTGTCGTCTTCCCTTTGCCAAAAAGTATATTAAATTCGCTGACCACATTTTTCCAAACCCAAGTGCGGAGGACATTAGATGCAACGCACACTGGCTGGGCTCTGGTGCGCTGGGCACCCCACACATTTCATTTTGCATTATTAATATTTAAACCAAAGCAGCTGTTCTCTGCACACACAGAGCCCAGAGCCTGCCCAAGGTTCCTATGAAGACTTCTCCCTGGGGCCAGATGCACCAGCTGGGCAGCCCCTTACTGATCCCCAGGGCTTGGGCCTCCTGGGGCAGATTTCCCCAAGCAGCCATTCCTTGATCTGCAGTGACATTTCTGGGACATTTCTGGGCCAGGGGCTTGGTGGTTTATTGGCAAGAGCAGATTCTGTTGACCTAGCTTAGCTAAGATTTGGTGGGTCCACCCTTAGCAGATTTTTGAGAGGGGTGAAAAGATGTCTTTGATATACCAGCCTCCCCTTCTGAGCCCTCGGCCCCAGGGTGAGGTCCCCCGGGCTTTCACGTGTTCTCCCGATTTCTCTCCTCCTTCAAAACTAGAACAACTCTCATACCACGCTTTTGTGCCTTGGAGCCTCGGGTCCTCCGCCTGTGCATTCGCACCTTAAAGCCTCATCGCTAAGCCTGGGTGGGGAGACTCTTGCCTGAGTCTGTGGGACAGCCTGGCCGGCACCACACCACAGCCTGCTACACAAAGCCCCTTCCCAACCTGCCTCAATTCTGTCACCTCCAGGCCCCTGTGCTTCAGCCACCTGGGGCTGCTCTGGCTCCCAGACACGCTAAGCACAGTCCTTCCACAGACCATCTTCTCCTTCTACTGCCTTTGAACTCCCAGGACAAAAGTCACCTCCTCTCTGCCACCACCCCCCACCTCCACCCCAGGATGAACTAATTACTTACTCCTCTCTCCTCGCCTAACAATTTATGTTCCCTTCTATTTTGGCATATATCTCACTATATTATAAACTTTTCTTTCTACACTTTTAAAAACTAATATTTATTGAGCACTTTCTATGTACATGATGCTTTAAGCAGAATTACATATTATATAATTCTCACAATAACCCTATGAGATGGGTTTTGTAATTATCCCCATTTCACAGATGACAAAACGGAGGCTTAGAGATGGTGAGTACCTTGCCCAAAGTTACAGAACTAAGAAGTATCTGTCTCGCCCCAGAGACTACGAGCTCCTTAAGGAAGAGGCCATAACAGTGTGCTTCCAGGGCCTACCTAACACACTGTCTCAATATAGGTGTTCGATACATGTTTGTTGAAATGAAAATAAAAATAAATAAAGCAGGGCTTCCCTGGTGGCGCAGTGGTTGACAGTCTGCCTGCCGATGCAGGGGACACGGGTTCGTGCCCCGGTCCGGGAAGATCCCACATGCCGCAGAGCGGCTGGGCCCGTGAGCCATGGCCGCTGAGCCTGTGCGTCCGGAGCCTGTGCTCCACAACGGGAGAGGCCACAACAGTGAGAGGCCCGCGTACCGTAAAAAAATAATAATAATAATTTTAAAAATAAATAAAGCAAGCAGGGGATTTTCCCAGGCCAGGATTTACTGAGATTACCCTAGGGTCACCATTTTCTCTAGGTGACTAACCCAGCTCAAGCTCCTGGAGAAGGAGGAGTAAAAACTTAGCAGAAAGCCAGACGTGGATTCAAATTCCAATTCCACCTGAATTTAAACTAGCTGTGTCTCTGTTTTCCCATTTGCAAATTGGTGAAAATAAGAATACCAACCTAATTTAATCCTTACCACAACCAATCCAGTCCTGCCTGAGCTGGATGAAAAAGAGCAGGAGGTTATGGCACATGGAAAAGATGTACGAATTAAATGAAGTGATATGTGGAGAGCATCTAACCCAGCCCTGGCCACGTTATAGACACGCACATTGATGTCTTGTACAAACACACTGAAGTGCTTTGACAGCAATGGTGATGACAATGTGTTATATTTACAAGGGGCTCCATAAGGCTCTGCCTCAGGATCTCTTGATTTAACCCTCACAACATTTGTAAGCCAAATATTACTACCATGATCCTGTTGCAGACACCTAGTGCTGTACAGCAAACCACCCCGAAACTCAGTGACTTAATAACATGTATTTTGCTCACAAATCTGCAATTTGTGCTGGGCTTGGTGAGGAAGCCCTTCTTCTCCGCTCCATTTGGCACCAGCTGGAGCAGCTTGAAGACTTGGGGTCAGAATCATCGGAAAGCTCTCAGTCACCACTGATTCTGGCTGTTGTCTGAGACCTCGGCTGGGACACTCAGCCAGAACCTAGACTTGCCCCCTCCATGTGGCCTGGGCTTCCTCACGGCACAGTGGCCGAGATCCAAGGCGGGGGGAGGGGAGAGAGAGAGAGAGATTGAGAGGCAGCCAGTGGAAGCTATATGCCTTTTATGGCCTAGCCTAGGAAGTCACACGATGTCACTTCTGACACATTTTATTTGTTGAGGCAGTCACAGAGACCTGCCCAGGTTCAAGGGGAGGGGACACAGACTCTGCCTCTTTTTTTTTTTTTTTTTTTGCGGTACACGGGCCTCTCACTGCTGTGGCCTCTCCCGCTGCAGAGCACAGGCTCCGGACGCGCAGGCCCAGCGGCCGTGGCTCACGGGCCCAGCCGCTCCGCGGCATGTGGGATCCTCCCGGACCGGGGCACGAACCCGTGTCCCCTGCATCGGCAGGCGGACTCTCAACCACTGCGCCACCAGGGAAGCCCCAGACTCTGCCTCTTAATGGGAAGTAATAAGGTTCTGGAAGAGGGAGTGGGACTGGATATACTGTTATAGCATTTTTTGGAAAATACACAGAGCCCCAGTTTACAGAGGAAAACAATGAGGGGAGGAGCTACATAGTGACCTGTGCAAGAGCACAGCACCCACAAGTGCAAGAACCAGAACTCGAACCCAGGTCTTCTGACTCCAATCCCTAGGCTTTTTCCACTGAACAATGTGCCTTCCAATCCCATTTATCAGGGCTTCAGACTCAGCCCCAGACTCCTCTGATGGCGCAGTGGTTAAGAATCCGCCTGCCGATGCAGGGGACACGGGCTCGAGGCCTGGTCCGGGAAGATCCCACATGCCGCAGAGCACCTAAGCCCACAAGCCACAACTACTGAGCCCACGTGTCACAACTACTGAAGCCCGCGCGCCTAGAGCCCGTGCTCCGCAACAAGAGAAGCCACTGCAATGAGAAGCCCACGCACTGCAACGAAGAGTAGCCCCCGCCCGCCACAACTAGAGAAAGCCTGTGCGCAGCAACGAAGACCCAACGCAGCCAAAAATAAATAAATAAATAAATTTATTAAAAAACAAAGAAAGAAAGACCCAGCCCTGTCCCCACATAACGGGTCTTTCAGAGCCAGCCTGCTTGTGCGCACACACGCACACATACACACACACACACACACAGAGCCACAGCTGAACTTCCTTCCAGCAGTCCCTTTACCCCCTGCCCCTGGTGATGCAAAGAGCTCCTGATCGGACCCCACTTTGCTGCATCACTGCCAGGCCAAGCTGAGCTGGGGGACCCAGACCAGCCAGGAACCAGAGCAGGGGATTCCTGATGCTCAGGGCTAAGGGTAGGAGGGAATGACAGGAGAAGGCATCTGGAATTCCAGATGACAGCAGGAGCTAAGAAGACTGTGGGTAATCTGGGGAATTTTTGGAAAATGTGAGCGTGATGTCAGCCTCGGTGAAAGAGAGAGGAGAGTAAGAGGAGTGGGGGATGGTCCTGGGGGGCCGGCAGGGAAAGCGAGGGCAGTGGAGTTGTAATGTGAGGAACAGTTTATTAGTCTAGAAAAGTTTAACTTGAAGCTCCCAGCCTGCCCCCACGCCTCTGCCCAGCATGGGCACATCACACGGATGTGATTAGAAACCGTGCTGGTGGGTCCTGGTTGAATCCAGGGGAGGAGGTGGGAATGCATTGATTTCTTCACGGATTATTGAGCAACTCAGCACAAAGCCAGCCCTTTGCCAGCCCAGGGGCATCGAGAATCAGCCAGGAGCCCTGAGAAATCCCTGCCCGGGTCAGATGGGAGGAGGCCACAGAGGTCAGGGTTGGGGCAGTCCAACCCTCTGGGGAATCTGGCTGGTGCTTCTAGCAGTGCTGTGATTGGCTTGTTAAGGCTCTCTCCGCAGGACCGGGTACCCACCTGACACCTGGTCCCAAGGCTACCTCAGGCCGGCCCGAAGCTCTTTGTGCATGGAGCCAGGTGGCGGCCAGCACACAGTGGGGCAGCCGGGCTCCAATGGCGACGCTTGTGCATCCACAGCGAGCCACAGCTGGGATCACAGTCTCCCACCCAGCACTACTCAGCTGTGTGACCTCGGGCAAGTCCCTGAACCTCATGCAGACTCAGTGAAATGGGAGCATTAATTCCTACTCCAAAGAGCTGCGGTGAGCCTTAAATACGGATGCATGGGTTAAGGATAAGAATGCACGGGTTAAGTGCCCACCCTGGAGCCTGGAACCCACAATGCAACAACTGGTCATTCTCATCCCTTTTTCTCTCTTATTCTTTTACATAAACCCCAAACCATGATTCATCCTAAACCTTACCCAGTCCAGACTAGCAGAGTCAAAGAGAGGCAAAGCTGATGGAGACTTGGGGCCGGGATTGTAGACAGAGAACTTTCTAACAGGCACTTTCTGTCTTTAGAGTCCATGGTGCAGGTGCCCCACAGGACACTGAGCTGAGGTGCCAGCCCCACGGTGGGGAAGGAAGACGGGCCCTGGGAGGGTGACTCTGGTCACCTTGGGGTCCTCGTCATTAAGATCCAGTCACTCCCAAAACCTGTTCCTCAAACCTCCCACTCCATTAAGCCCCAGGGAGGTACCAGCAAGAACGAACAGAAGCACAGGTGCCAGGAGAGGGGCTGCTTCATCTCCATGTTGGAGACACAGTCTTGGGATTCTCTGTGCCTCTCTTTTCTCACCCAGAAAACAGAAAGGTTGGACGGATGGTATTCTATTAGTTCCCTCTATTTTCCTCCTCTCTTTCCTTGTGACCCCTCCTACTCCTTCCCACAGGCCACATTGAGACAAACCATGCTTATCAAGAGGGAGGCAATGGGCTGTGGCCTATGAGGATTTCTCTAAAGTCCGTCCTGTGGCTCCAACTTCTGAGGCCCCCAAGTGCCTCTTGTCTGAGCCAGGGCTGGGGTTTGGGTAGGGGCACAACAGCCCTGTGCTTTCCTGGAGGACTCTGATGCTATCCTCACCTTTGTCCTCATGGGTTTCTGTCCCTCTGAGGTTCTTGGAAAGTCTTAGGCCACCTCCCAGAGTTCCTGGGTGAAAAATAGAAACTGAGGAACGAGGGTGAAAACCAAGCAGCCTCATACCTTGTCTGGGGCTTTATTTTGAGAGTAACAGCCTGAAACCATCCTCCCTCCTCCTCTTTCCCCTTTCCTGGCAGCTCCAGCATCCTCCAACTGAGTCCTGCCTGGGCTGGATTAGAAAAGGAGGAGCTTATGGTCCATGGAAGAGTCATACCCCGAACTTTATGGGGTTTGCAGCCCAGGTGCAGAGCTGGGTCCCGCCCTTTCTCGACAACAGCCAGAGAAATGAAATGCAGGCTCCGTGGGGCAAGTAGGAAGCAAGGGGGATGGGAAGACAAACAGTAGAGAGAAGATAAAAGGGTGTTTGGGTCAGGGTGCAGAGGGCAGCCTCCAGGTGAGAAGGAATAAGAGGGGCTTGCGGGGAGGTCGGTGGTGTCATCACCAATAAGTGACGGGGTGGGGGGGGGGATAGGAAGTTTCCAGGCGGTGACAGACGGTTACTAACCAGGGAAGCAGGTTTCAGGCAGGTGTCAGGAGCTGCGCTGCATTTCAGAAGAGCCCATGGCCGCCTTCCAGGGGCCACAGCTCACAGTGCCCTGAACACTCACGGCCACTATATCCTCTCCGGAACTGCTCCTGTCTCCCCCAGCCTCACACCTTTAGCTCCAGGGAGGAGCCTCAGGGCAGATGGAACCCAACATTCCCTGGGCTCTTCCAGCCCCAACATTTACCTTCGGGTTATTTTCACTCCCAAGAACAAAGAAGCTTTCTCTTCAGCAGGTGGTGAGACCCACACCTCTGACAAGCCACAGATCAGGCTAGGGAGGGCAGGCGGGAAGGGCTGGCGGCCGGCTCGTGGAGCTGCTTCTCCCTCCCACCCAGACCCTCCGGGGGGGGAGTCTGGCTCCTGGCTTGCTGTAGGGTCCTGGCAGAAGGCAAAAGTGTGCGGGACAAACTGGTTCTGGAGCCAGAGGCCAAGCCAAGGTGAGAAGAGGGAAAAGATGGGACAAGACTGACTCTCAGAAGGGAAGGAGCCCTGGGCAAACGCTGCTTGGACCCAGACTCTACGGGCTCAGTCTCCTCACGTGCGATATGGGATGGTCACCCAAATCACCTGGGGAGCTCTAAAAAAAGAAGGGTAGTAAAAGCCCATGGCCTATAAAGGCCAACAGTACAGAAAAGGTGCATAATGGATTCAACATCCCCAGTAGCTGCCATTGTAGCTGAATTCCTTGTTTCCCTCAATAAATATATTTGAATACGTCAGCATATATAAGTATAGATACACACATGTATAGACATTCATATACACATATGCTTGCATAAACTATCCATTTTTACATATTTGGTAAGAAATTAAACACATTGTTCTACAATGTCCTTTCTACACTTAACCATATAATTTGTAAGTCACTCCATATTTGTACATATAGAACTGTCTCCTTTTTACTGATTTCTTAGTATTCTATTGTATGGCTATTGGTGGACTCTGAGGTAATTCCCTATCTTTTCCTATTACAAATAATACTGCAGTAAATATCCATGTAACATGCTCCTTTGTACACATTTCCAAGTACCAGTAGGACATATTCCTAGAAGTAGAAATGCCAGGCAGATCAAAGGGCATGTGGATGTATTTTTGCTTCGATGGATATTGCCAAAATACCCTTCATAAAGGCTGAACTTATTTACAAAGACATCAACAACGTATGAGAGTGCCTCACATCTTAGGCCAACACAGTGTGTTGTTTTACAACTTTTTGATCCACATTAATTTAATCTGATAGAGGAGAAAATTAACATTTCATTGTGGTTATAACTTGTATTTCACTCATTACAAATAAGGTTGAGAAACTTTTAATGTGTTGCAAAGCCATCTGCACTTAAGGGTGCTTTAAAATGCACAGAACCCTGGATCCCACACTCAAAACTCTGATTCAGTAAACTCAAAAATCAGTTTAAAAAAAAAAAAAATACTCAAGCAATTGGGGTAAAGATTTCTTAAGGAGAACATAGAAAGCACTATCCATGAGAGAAAAGATTGATACATTGTACTTCAATTAAATTGTAAATGTCTATCCATTAAAAAAGAATGAAAACTCAAGCAACAGACTGGGAGAAGATATTTTCAATATATATATATATATATTCTACAAAGAACTCAGACCAGAACGTATAAAGAACTCCTACAAATCAACAAGAAAAAGAAAAAAAATCAACAACCGAATTTTTTAGGTGAAAAAAAGATATAAACAGACATTTCATGAAGGAAGATAAATGAATGACTAGTACACATATGAAAAGATGTTTACCCATAACTCATCAGGGATAAGTAAATTAAGAATACAATGAGATACCACTACCAGTAGTATACTGGTAAACACTTAACATCCCACATTCCAGGAATAAAAGCATTTCTTTGTTGTAAATACTCCCACTATGGCTGGTTTCAAGCTACCAATGTGACATCACTGATGGAAGAATTGGGAAGACATGTATACAGCTGAGTCTCACAAGCCACATAGGCTGGCTCCAGCACATCCCCCTCAGCACATCCATCATGAAGGCTAAAATGAAAAAGACTGACCATACCAAGTGCTGTTAAGGATGTAGAGCAAGTAGAACTCGAAACACATTGCTAGTGAATTGATACACTCACATTGGAAAACTGGTAGTAATTACTAAAGCTAAATGTGGTTTGATCCCATGTCATGTATACCCCGCAAAAATGCATACCCCTGGGCTTCCCAGGTGGCGCGGTGGTTGCGCGTCCGCCTGCCAATGCAGGGGAGCCGGGTTCGCGCCCCGGTCTGGGAGGATCCTGCATGCCGCGGAGCGGCTGGGCCCGTGGGCCATGGCCGCTGGGCCTGCGCGTCCGGAGCCTGTGCTCCGCAACGGGAGAGGCCGCGGCAGAGGGAGGCCCGCATACCACAAAAAAAAAAAAATGCATACCCCTCAGAAATGAATGCATACATGATGGCTAATTTGGACTGTCGACTTGATGGGGCTATGGGGTGCTCAGACATTTGGTCAAATATTATTCTGGGTGAGTCTGTGAGGGTGTTTTTGGATAAGATTAACATTAGAATCAGTAAACTGGGTAATGCAGATTGCTCTCCCCAGTGTGGGTGGGCCCCAACTAATCAGTTGAAGACCTGAATAAAGCAAAACGGCTGAGTAAGAAGGAGTTCCTCCTGCCTGACTGCTCTGAACTGGGGCAGCAGTTCTTTCATCCCTGTGGACTCAAAGTGAAACATCAGCTCTTTCTGGGTCTTGAGCCTGCTAGCATTCTAGCTAGCCTGCTAGCACTGGAATTTACACCATCAGCTTTCCTGGTTCTCAGGCCTTTGGACTCAGACTGGAGTTCACCATCAGTTCTAGTGTGGGTCTAGCGAATACCGATCCTGGGACTTGCTAACCTCTATAATCACATGAGACAATTTCTTATAATAAATCTTTCTATATGTACACAAACATACTTATACATGCGCACACCCTATTGGTTCTGTTTCTCTGGAGAACTCTGAGTTCTTCTCTAGCATATGTCCACCAAAAATTATGTACATGAATGTTCATAGCAGTTTTATCTGTTATAGTCAAAAACTGGGAACAACCCAAATGCCCATCCACAGTAGCATGAATAAATACACAGTGCTAGATTTATACCATGGAATATTATACAACAATGAAAAAGAATAAGCTACAGATACACACAGCAGCCTGGATGAATCTCAAAGACAGAATGTTGAAGGAAAGAAGTCAGACACAAAAGACTATGTATATGAACTTTGAAAATAGGCAAAACTAATCTGTTATGAACCAAATCAGAGCAGCAATTACTTTTAGGGGGGTTGGTTTCAACTTGAAGCAGGTGTGAGGAAATGTTCTGTGTTTTAGAAGTTCTATATTTCTACAGAAATGTTCTATATTTTGTTATGGATGGTAGTTACAAGGGTATAAAATCCACCCAACTGTACACTTAAGATTCATATCCTTCACTATTGACATAATGTCCCCCAATATAATTTTTAAAGGGAAATCATTTTTCAAAACTGCCAGCTAGGGCTTCCCTGGTGGTGCAGCGGTTGAGAGTCCACCTGCCGATGCAGGGGACATGGGTTTGTGCCCCGGTCCGGGAGGACCCCACATGCCGCGGAGCGGCTGGGCCTGTGAGCCATGGCCGCTGGGCCTGCGCGTCTGGAGCCTATGCTCCGCAACGGGAGAGGCCACAACAGTGAAAGGCCCGCGTACCGCAAAAAAAAAAACAAAACTGCCAACTATTTCTGATGATCAGCCTAGTAAATAGGAAACTTTGGACTTGGAATCTGAAAGTTCTCTTAGAGCTAGCATTCTGTGAATGTGAGAATGACACAAGAACAAAGGCAAGAAGAAAGAAGCAGAGTTTAGAGGCAAGGGCTGAAAAACGGAAAGAAAGGGAGACCGACAGAAAACACATTTAACTCAACCAACATTTGTTTAGCAGCTGCTATGGGAAAAGCATTATGCTAGGTAGCCAGAGAGGTTAAAATGAGCAAAGTGCAGCCCCTGCCCTCAAGGAGTTTGCCTTCTTGTGGAAGATGTAATTCTACATTACAAGGCACAGTACAGCAAGTGCCCCCACCAAAGAGGCACCAACAGAAAATTCTGCAAATGGAAAATGGCAATCCATTGGTATAAAGGTCATCCAGAATGCCTTCACAGTAGAGCAATAGGGCCTCAAAGGATAGGTAGAATTCTCCTGGGAGAGAGAGCTGAAAGAAGATATTTGTTTATGATCCTTTATAAATGCAGTCTGAATTGGCCAATGCAACCATTTAAAATGGAAGCTCATAGATTCAACATAAGGTGGATGAAACGGCCACCGACAGGGCCAGAATGAGTTCCACATCTCATCAAGAGACTAAAGGTTTCCTAAGGAACCATAAAAGAGACAAATGTGGTCAGCCCTTCTCAGCACAGAGGGTAAAATATAATTATTTGTTATGGTGTCCTCAAGGAATAGGGAGAAGGGCGATGGTATGAAGACCAGAGGCTATGGTAATACTGCAGGCATGTCCAGCTAGGGCCCGAACTAGGAAAATGGAAGTAAGGCAAAGGGTGAGACACAGTTGAGTTGATGTCAGCAGACTCCAGCTAGAACATAGGCTCCTGAGACTGTTCTGTGTTGTTCACCAGTGAATGTTCAGTGCCTAGCATAGTGCCTGGCACACAGGAAATGCACAATAATGTTTGTTGGATGAACTAAAAGGAGGAATAGGAAAGAGACGAAGGTGACACCCCTTCCTCTGGGTTAAAGTACGAGCAACTAAGAAGACAGGAATTCAAGAGAGGATGGTTTGGAGAGGAGAGAAGAGGATGGTGGGTTATGTGGAGGCTGAAATCCTAGCAGGACACCTGGCAGAAACAAGACTGGGGCTTGGACCAGATAACCAACTCGCACTCCTCCAGGAGACATTGTCCTCTGAGAAGTGACTGCTGAAACTGTCTGACCAGATGACGTACGCAAGAGAGAGAAAGGAGAGAAGAGGGGTGAGGACAGAATTCGAGGATAAGAAGCTAGGGAAAAGGCAGTAGGAAATGAGAGAGAGAAGAATCAGGAAAGTGGAATATCAGCAGTTAATGGAAGACAGAGCTTCAAGAGGAAGGCGCTCTCAGTTCATTCTATTTGAGAAATAATTGTGTCCCTGTTCCCCAGGTAATCCAGAGACAGAAAAGCTTAGTAGAAAATATGGACTTGAAGGAGAAACAGATAAGCCTTGGGTCTAAGCGTAGCTCTTAGCAACTAATAATGGAATCTTGAGCAAGTCACGTAAACTTCTATTTCCCAATTGGTTGGATCTTATACTTTCCAGTTGGTTATAAAAGGGGAATTATTACCATCTATATCTCAGGTTGCTGTAAGGATTAAGTAAAGGTAAATGAAATGCATGAACAGCACAGGGACTAGAACACAGTTAGCCCTGAATTTTTTATTTCCCTTCCCGCCCCTCCTGTGTAGGTCCTGTGCTAGGGCCTGACATTTGGGGAAAAGGATGCTGAACAGAGACCACCTGTGATGCAATGGAGTGTTAGAGATCACTGGAGGGAGCCAATGCACGCTGGTCAAGCCACGGAACCTGATCAAGCTTCTCCAGAAGGCTGCAATTAGTAAGGAGGTGTTGGTGCCCCCGAAAAGGGCTGCTTTAATAGGATGGTGGCAGGGTAGGATGCAAGAGCGGGGGCATCAACTCTCTTTCTTTGGCAGCAAGAGAGGAAAGAGACACAACTGCCAATAAAGGAGTAACTGCAAAGATGGAAATGTCCTTGGGTTCGGGACAACCTGAACATATATGTGGGCCAGGGGAGAAGCCACGATGGAAGATGCAAGAACGAAAAAGTCTGGATGGTAGAGCAAGACACTCAAAGGATGGGGTCACACCCAGGGGCCGTCCAGATTTCATGACATGGGCCCAAGGTTGGTATAACCTGAGGAGGGGGGACTCTTTAAGAAAAAGAAGGCAAATTTATGGATACAAAGTTAGATACAAAAGTGTTTATTGTGGTTACCAAAGGGGAAAGTGGGGAGGTTGGTGGGGAATAAATTAGGAGTTTGGGATGAACAGATACACACTACTATACATAAAATAGATAAACAACAAGGACCTACTGTATAGCACAGGGAACTATATTCAATATCTTGTAATAACCTATAATGGGAAAGAATCTGAAAAAAGAATATATATATATATGCGTGTGTGTGTATATATACATGTGAAACTGAACCACTTTGCTGTACACCTGAAACTAACACAACATTGTAAATCAATTATACTTCAACTTTTTTAAAGTGTATGTTTATTTAGAATAAGAAAATAACTCACAAGAAAACTTTTAAATGTTTATGCTGATAAATGCTGCAATCACAAAACTCAGAAAAATAACATATGCTTATTAACTGCCTGACACACACAATTTTTTTAGGAAAAAAGTATTTCCTTTGCTGTGTACTCTTCTATTGATTACTCTTATATCAAAGGTTTTGTGGTATTATTTTCTATGAAGAGTATAGAAAAATAACTCAGTCTCTCCTCTAGCATGGCTTATCAAAATTTGGCTTTTGTTATTGATGGTTCAGAGAAATTTTTTCAGCTTCACAACTTGATGTTGGTAATGTCATAAATCTTTAGGACTGCTGTCATGTTTGGGAAAACCACTATCAAAGTCCTTTCATATATGAGCTATAGTATTTCCGGGTGTGTCAAGTTTTCTTGCACAGTGACTTATCTTAAATATTCTTTGAATTGACAATATCCATTAACCAGTTTGCTGATATTCTCATTGTAGTAGTTTATTATGAGTTTTGTATTAACTCATAATAATACATCAGTATTGAACAAGAATTTTAAATACTGTTTATAGGATTCAGTGATAAGTTAAAAATCACAAATAATGCTATTTGTAGCATTGCTGCAAATATGTACTCTACAAACACAGGAAATCTGATTAAATCATATTTCATACAAAAAAAGAAAAATGTATGGTGCATTTACAATCGAGTATATCCTGGCAGGGAAGAATTTCCATTTTGACTTGGCCTGATAAGAACCAAATTCTAACAGCTTTATATTTCTAATGAATGAAAAAAATTTTCCCAGAGTAGCTTATGATTCTGTAGCAAGTTACCTGGTGGCTCCCAAAAAGATATGTCCATGTCCTAACCCCCTGAACCTGTGAATTTGACCTTATTTGAAGAAAGGGCTTTTGCAGATGTGATTAAATGAAGGATCTTGAAATTATCCTGGATTATTGGGGTGAGCACTAAATCCAAAGACAGTGTCCTTATAAGAAACAGAAGAGGAGACCGAGACATAGAAAAAAGGCCATGTGAAGCCAGAAGCAGGGAGATGCTACCACAAGCCAAGGAAAAACAGGAGCTGAAAAAGGCAAAGAAGGTAAAGGATTCTTCCCTAGAGCCTTTGAAAAGAGTGCCAGCCTCCTGGACTCCAGAACTGTGAAAACATATATTTCTGTTGTTTTAAGCCACCCCTTGGTGGTAATTTGTTACAGCAGCTCTAGGCAACTAACACAGGTTCCATTCCAAACTTTGTTTCTTCTCCATTACCCAAACATTTCTTGTGGGATTGCAATAAGATGCATTCACAATCTGAAACGCCCTCCAGCCAGTATCTCAAGGGGCAGGTAGGTCAGCAGAGTGAACTGCAAAGAAGCCCCTCCCACTGCAGACAGCCGGCAGTAATTTAACTGCACACCAAAAGTGAATGGAAGCCTCATAAATACAACTCACTGAACCCAGACTAAACACATCCTGAACTTAGCTTCCCCTTAGCTGGGTCCCAACAAATCCTCTCACATTCTCCAACGCCACTCAACACAGCAGAAATGTACAGGCAAGGAAATCAGAAGGGAGAGAGACAGACATCTTAGCAATCATGGTTAAAAATCTGACTTTTGTAACTTTACCAAACATATCACCTCATGGATGCACTGCTAGGTGTCCCACCCCCAGGTCCTTGGAAGGAGTTATAAAAGTAGGGGGCTCTGAGCTCAAACTTCTTTTGCGTCCTGGTAATCGCCTCTGAGTCAGCCTCCAGCAAGAAGGACCACATTTCCCCCTGGGATCTAAAAATACACGGCCGGGGACTTCCCTGGTGGTCCAGTGGTAAAGAATCCGCCTTCCAACGCAGGGGATGCAGGTTCGATCGCTGGTCGGGGAACTAAGATTCCACATGCTGCGGGGCAGCTAAGCCCGCATTCCACAACTATTGAGCTCACGCGCCTCAACAAGAGAGCCCACGGGCCTCAAACTACAGAGCCTATGGGCACTGGACCCCATGCACCACAACTACAGAGCCCATGCACCCTGGAGCCCACGCGCCACAACTAGAGAGAGAAAACCCGCATGCTGCAACGAGAACAAGCACCATAACGAAAGATCCTGCGTGCCGCAACTAAGACCCAATGCAGCCAAAAAAAAAAAAAAAAAAAAAAAGGAAAAAAATAAAATAAATAAATATTTAAATAAATAAATAAATATATGAAATAATATAAACAAATAAAAATGAACTGCCGACCAGAATACTTTCCAGTGGACCCACTTGCTCCAATCCTGAGAATACACCTGGGGCAGAGGAGTGATGTCAATGGCCATAGAAGCAAAGTGAGTATGGCAAATCCAATTTTGCTTCCATATTCCAGGCAAGGTTTTCAAATCAGAAAGAATAAATATTTGTAAGTTGGTTTAGAAGCTGGAATTATGCGAAGAGATCTGAGGCTTCTCTAAGAGTCTCTAAATTCACATTTTATATCGCAGGAACTCACGAGAACTTGTGGATGAAACAGTGCAGTAACTGCAGTGCATCATGAAGGTTGGGAGAGATGCTGGATTTTGGCAGCTGAGCAGACTTTTTAAAAACAGAAGAGGCTGATACTGAAAACTGTAGGCTATCAATCTCAGGCAAAATTCTGGAACAGATTTTGAGTGTGTATGCACGTGTGCCACTGTGTGTCTGTGTCCATTTTGGGGTCAAGGTTTCATAGCATCATCGGGTTCCCAGAAAAGTCTGTGACCCCTAAAATGATTAAAAACCACTGAGGAAAGATTTCCTCTGGGAAAAATTTTTTTAGTCTTTGGAATCTTCTAATCCCCTCCTTACCCCAGTGGGGAAACTGAGAACACAGCAGGAAAAGGGCTCACTCATACAGCAAAGTGCTGGAAAAATCAGGACCAACACCCAGGTCTTCTGACTCCAAGTTCAAGGGTTTGTTCCTTCCTGAACTTCTCACAGCTCCACCCTCATCCCATCACACCATCTTCCCTTTACATGTAAACCATCACTTTTTCCAAATGCTTTTCTTTCTCTCCATCAGGTGGTATCAGGAGAGGCCCAGAGCTCAGCTACAGGGGCAGGGTGTGGTTTATGAACTGTTTGTGTACAACTGTCCCACTCCTGAGAAGAGACTGCGAGATCCTGAGCCTAAAACTCAAATCAAAGGAATCCCTTTGGATTTGGAAATCCCCAGACACAACTTGGGAAGTGAGGACTAGGGCCTGGGTGTAATGGGCAAACGGTGAGAGGCTGACTGGAGATGAGATGTCCTTTAAAGAGTATTTGGGGTTCCTGGAAGGGAAGGCCAGGATCTCTGGGAGTAGAGTGGGTTCACTAAGGTTCTTCGGTCCAGCCACTTTTTTTCATAGACCCTCTACCTGCTAGATTAGGGGGAAGGGAGTAGGCATGTTTAACCCATATTTCTTCAAGTTCTTGGTAAAATTGGTAATTTTACCAAGAAGAAATGTTAGAAGAAAATGTTGTTAGAAGATACATACATGCTTCAGGATTCACCCTTGTCTTACTCTGTTCAAACTTTTGATGAATGATGTAGATAAGATACTGATGGTTTGCTTACTAAATCTGCTTACAATATCAAGCTGGAATCAATGGCTTTTCAATCAACGAAGCTTTATCAAAAGCTTCTAAAGGAAGAAGCCAAGGGGATGAAAGAGGTTTCTTCCTGCAAGAGCTCAGAGGCCAGAAGCAAAATAGACATGTACACAGTTACAAGGCACTGTGGCTTGTGCTGCCATAGAGAGGGAGACATGGGGGGGTTATGGGAGCCCAGAAAATGGGGCCCCAGCCAGATTGGGATTGCCATGGGGAGTCTTGAGAACAAGGTAGCGGTTAGCCAAGCAAACCTGGGAGGGGGACGACCCACTGGAAGGAAGAGACATGCAGAAGCCCAGGTGCAGGTGGGCACTGGTCTGTTCAGGAAGCCCCACGTGGTCCTCGATAGCAAGAGCACCTGGAGTGAAGGAAAACATCTGGAAACCAGAGTTAGGGGACAAATCCTCAAGGAACTGGTTAATGTTACTTTAAAATGTGGACTTTTTTTCTAGAATGAGGAATCATTTAAAACTTTGAAATAGAGCCTCCAGAAACTCCCATGTAGCAGGGCACACAGACATCCCTGAGTGATGCTTCAGTGCCCGGTAATGAGTGATGCATAGGGATCAGCCACTAGGGTGCACAGGGTCCAGGCTCATCTCTGGCCACTTCCCCTTCTCCTTCTCACTCTACCCCAGCCACATGGCCCCAAAGTGTTGAGCAATTTCTGGCCTGTAGGACCTTCACCCTAGTTCTTGCCCCAACCAAGAATGCTCTCCTATCCCCTCCCCCATCCCTGTATCCCTACTAAATCCTTTCAGTCTCATCTCAAATATTATGTCCTTTGAGAAACCTGCCTTTACTTTACTCATAGAACTTTACTTTGACAGCACTGAGTACAATTCATAATTTTTTTTTCACATCTTTCTTGGAGTATAAATGCTTTACAATGGTGTGTTAGTTTCTGCTGTACAACAAAGTGAATCAGCTATATGTATACATATACCCCCATATCCCCTCCTTCTTGTGTCTCCCTCCCACCCTCCCTACCCCATCCCTCTAGGTGGACACAAAGCATCGAGTTGAACTCCTTGTGCTATGCAGCAGCTTCCCACTAGCTATCTATTTTACATTTGGTAGTGTATATATGTCAGTGTTACTCTCTCACTTCATCCTGGCCTATGTATTTATTTGTAATGCCACCTCTTCACTACACTGTGAGCCCCTGAAGGCAAGACTGTACATGTCTTGCTCATGACTATATTCCTTGTGATTATAACAAAAACATGTTTTTTAAACATGTTTGTTTAAAAAAAATAAAAGAAAGAAAAGAATGGCATTCTGATTATCTACCACTGTCTAACAAACCATCCCAAAATTTAGTTAAATTAAAAGAGCAACTGTTTTACTTCATCCCACAATTTTGTGAGTTGGTATTTAGGGGAGGGATCAGCTGGGTGATTCATCTCTTCCACGTAATATTCATGATCATTCAATGGCATCAGCTGGCAGGTAATCTGGTTTGGTGGGTCCAAGATGGCTTTGCTTACAATTGCACCTAGGATGGCTAGGAGCCTGGCCTCAGCTAGGACTACTGATCTAAGTGGCTTCGCCAGCATGTTGTCCTAAGAGGAGTCAGACTTTCTACACAGTGACTCAGAGACAGTGTTCTAAGATACCCAGGTAGGAGTTTCAAGGTAAGTTATGACCCACCTTGAAAATTCTAGACTTCCACTGCATGCTATTGGCCAACCAAGTCACTGAAGCCAGCCCAGATTCAAGGGAAGGGGATTAGACCCCACCTCTCAACGGGAAGAATGTCAAAGAAGCTGCAGACATCTCTAAGCCACAAAAAAGGGCAGGGGGTCAGGGAAGTGATACTTATCTTTTCTCAATGGTCCTCCTGGCTGTAGTGTCCAGGAAGGATGAAGAGGGATGGAATTCAGCTAAGGAGATCAAATCAGAGCCTACTAGAAAAAGAAGTGCAAGAAATGAAGGTATAAATGATAGTGGTATCAACTGAAAGGGAAAAGAAGGCACGAATTTGAGAGATATTTAAGGAAGCAATAGAGAATAGTAGTAAGAACATGGACTCTGAGTCACACCATCTAGTTTTCAATTCTTGTTCCACCACATACCAACTGTGAGAACTTTGGGAAAATTACTTGTCTTCCCTGGGCCTCAGTTTCCTCATCTGTAAAATGGGGATAATAACTGTACTTACTTCACAGGGTTGTTTGAAAGAATTAAATGAGTTAATACATTCAAAAAGCCTAGAACACTTTCCGGATACACTAAGGATACAATAAATATTAGCTATTAAAGCCAAAAAAATAAAACTTTACAGGAGACAAATTTGTCTGAAAACCAAGTGCCCTTCTAGGGGATATAGAAACAATTCCCTCTCTACGTCTGTGTTCTATTTGTCAGTGACGTTGAGGAGGTATTTTATGCTTCCAGCTCTGCAGCTCTACCATACTTTAAGCATGTTACATGCCCCATAGCACCTAGACATGGTCACCTATTAGGTTTATTGAATTCAAGTCAAGTGAAAGAGAAGAGAGTAATTAAAATATATACAGAGATTTCTAAAGTACGGAGGAGTTGAGGTTGCTCTCTATAGGATGGCCTAAGTCTTAATAAAATCGGTATAATGCATCAGCCTGATGGCCTGGTTCTTTCCTCTCTGTCTTCTTTCACCAAATATTGATTTTGTACCCACTCTCTTTCAGTCCCTGTGCCAGGTCCTGAGGAGACGGTGTGAGACACTATCCCTGCATTTAGTCCATAAACAAAGAAATGCAACGCGATGTCACAAGGGTTGGATCCTGGAAGTTGAGGGGACTCTAGGCGCATGGAGAGAAGCGGGGAAGGGTGTCCCAGGCTGACAAGCAGCCCAGGCAAAGCTACGGAGGCACGCTGGGGTTGGTGTTTAGGGGAGTGACAGCATGACTGGAGTGTGGGATAGGGTGGCCTTGGCAAGAGCAAAAACGAAACAGGCAGCATTCAGACACATGGCCATGTCTGCCCGTGCCTGAGCAGTGCACCTGGGGGCATGTGGGCTCTTTACCTGGCTTTGCCCAGTATCCTTTCACAGAAATAGCCCAGAAAGGCACTGGAATGCTCCCTGCCTGTCTACCTGTGGGGACAAAAGAAGAGAATCAGTTCATTGCCGAGATGGAATCAGGACATTTCAATCACTTCAAAGTGGGGGTTCATCACCGGGTGGGGTTCATTTCCGGTGAGAGGTGCCCCCAGGATCCACCTGGCTGACTCTGTGCCTCAGGTCCTGAGACTGAGTCCCGTCCCCACTGCCTGGCAGTGCAGGAGGACAGACAAATATCAACACCCACTGCCTCTACCTCCCCTCCTGCCTCAGAAGAGAGAAACTCCCACCCTGGGTCCTACCAGGCTCCCCGGGAGGCTGCCATGGTGCTCCTGTGTGGCCCCTCAACTCCCTCACACTCCTGGAGGGAAAACAACATGTCCTTATCTTATTCAACCCAAAATCGGATGGCAGGACCATGGGTCTGATGCCAGTGAGCATGAAAATTCAGGCGTGTCAACAGCCCTCAGATGGAGGGTCCCTACAGTAAGCTTCCGAGATTTCAGCAAAGCACCTGACCCTGGCCTAATCCCGATACCAACAGCAAACCACATGCTCACCCAAGCCCCACGTGCCCCTCACCCTCTTTGCTAATACACAACCCTCTGAATCCCAGCCTGGGCCTCCTCTAACCCAACTCCCACATCAACTTCAACCCCAATCAATCCTATCCTGCCCTCAGCCCTAACTTCAACTCCAGTTCCAACCTCACCTTAGGTCAAAAAAAAAAAGACAGAAAGGAATGATCTTTGGGGAGAGAATCACCACTGCCCCACAATCTGGTGGCCTTGACTGGCAGCTGTCTGCAATCTGTACCTTGAAACACGCCCTAAACAATTGTCCTTTGGGTTGAAAACTCTGGTAGGAGACTATTGCTGTTATTAAAGGATTTAATACACAGAAATCTATTTGGAAAGAACCAGACCTCGGAAGTCCATGGCTGAGAAATAGAGGCATGTTAGTTATTCCCTCTACAAACAGCAGACTGGGGATGAAAGTTCTTAAGAACTGGTCTGCCAGGAGTCATCAGGAAATGGATTATCTTCAATTTATAAATGATGAATAACTGCCAGCTTCTAAGAAGAAAGAAGACAGACGAATCCAAAAGGAGGTGTTAGATTTTTACAGAGAAGCTAGCTTTTTAAAGAGACACCGGCATGTTTTATTCCAAGTTAATTCCAGCCTCCACCTGACCCTGAAAGGGTGATTAGGGGTGCCCAGCCTGTGACGCAAAGCTGCAAAGGGCTGCAAAGCTGAATGTGAGGCAGGGAAAGTGGGGTTTCAGAGCAGGACGCCTTAGGTAAGTTGCAGAGTTGTGCTCTTTGGGGGAAGGCAAAGGTCAGTCTGAAAATGTGACTCCAAAATAGGCTGTCAGTCAAGGGGAAGCAAGGCAAATAACCGAGGCTGAGACACAAAGCCCAAAGGCGGGCGGCAGGAGCAATGAAGGCCGACGGGAAACTGCAGGTCAGGGCAGGCAAACGGGGCGAGCTGTCTGAAGTAATCCCAGGGTCCGGGTGCCAGCACTCCAAGCAGCTTTCACACCCTTTCAGCATAAGTTTACATGGAAAAGCCAGATCCATTTTTTTAATAAACATTTCTTCTGATTGAAAAAAATTGAAGACTATTCAGGAAGTATTAAAAGTTTGTAGAAGCAAATTAAAATTAACTACAACCTCTCGACTTATGGTCACTTAAAGGGGCAGGATGTTACTAGCATTTAATTATTTCAAGGATTTATTCTTTTACCCTCTAGGTTCAGTTACTAACATCCAGAAGGAAAAAAACTCCTACTCCCTTTCTTTGTCTAAGAGGACAAAACCTCCTGAAAAGAAACCGAGGCCACAGCTGATGCTATCCGGCCAGATCCTATTTCCTGCCCTGCTAAGAGAGGCAGCTCGCCAGTCATAAAATGTGTATTGATCATCTCCTGTGTGCTCAGCACACACAGATACCATCCCTTCTCTTGGCACGTCTACTTTTTGCAATGGTTACCAGTGGTCAGACCCACAACATATCACTGACCCACACTTGTGCACCCACACTTACATACTCCCACACAACAGCATCATACACACACTTGCACACTCACAGTACATTCAGTCACAATCACACACACTCACATGCTTACATCACACCAACATACACTTACACACTCACAGACTACACACTCATATACATATACTCACACTCTCACACACACAGTCCCTGATAAACACACACACACACACACACACACACCCTGCGTCTTCCTTTGTACTCCTCTAGCCACTGGTGTAAAGTCAGCTGTAGCATTTACCACATACAATGTCATTAATTATATAATGTCTCTCACTCATCTCTGCCTCAGCCTGGAAACTTCCTAAGTTCATTTCTCTAAGCCCATCTCCCTACACAGTGTCTGGCACATAGTAGGTGCTCAACAATGTTCACTATATGAACTTTGAAGCCATGACTAAGGACTTTGGTCCAAGGGGCAAGTCATCCTCTTCCAGACCTCTTTCTCCCTTAGGATGGAATTGGGGGAAAAGTATCTAAGGGAACCCCTCAGAAAATGCCAGAATCTATGGCAAAGTTTTCCCAGCTCAGCTCTAGACTCGGCCCCCTCCTGGGGTAGACACGGACAGACAGCACCTGGCGAGCCTTCCCTTCTGGTTCACACGTGCACATGAAGCCTGTGACCTTGGGACGAGAGGCAGAAGGGACGTTGTCAGTTCTGCCTCCTGGTCTCAAAGCTCCCCTGCCCCATCCTACCATCCTCCTTCTCCTTTCACAATATTACTCCCAAATAAACCTTCTGCATGGTTAATTCCGAAAGAGAAGAAGGGGTGGGGGAGGGGAAGGAAGAGGAAGAGGAGGAGAGTGGCAGGACGGCTGCATCTCCAAAGTGAGATCACCACAGGCTTAGGTCCGACCTTCAGCTTCAAGGAGCCAGAAAGGGGGTTCCTCGGGCCTCCAAAGGGTGAGCAGATGCAGGGAGACCAAGATGTCCTCACCAGTTTCATGCAGGCTGGTGGAGAAACCTGAGTGGTTGATAAACCTCAGAAGAGAAGAGACAGACTGGATGGGACTTGAAGGGACAGGACTGGACACGATGAGGTAAGATGAGACAGGGCTGCCTGGATGAAGCCTAGAGCAAAGGAGATTCAGAAGAAACAGACCAATCCCTGGGGCTGCCAAAGCCCCACACGGTCACCCAGTCTTTCTGGCACTAGGCCAGCTCCAGGCCACACTCAGGGCCCAGCCTGAACGTCAGCATAACTGCTGAGGCTCCCACTCCTTGCCCCCATCACAATGGCCACACTGTACACTGGTGGAAGGACAGTCCATCCTCCACACATACACAGCCTGCAGAGCTAAGGCAGCTCCAGGACCCATGTTCCCCATGGCCTGACAGTGGGTGGTCAGGGCTCAGGCTGGCAAGGGGTGGGCTCGGAGCTGCAGCTCTCAGCTCCTCAGATTTGCGGGGGAAGAGAGGAACTGGGGGGGGGTGCATCTCTGTTGGGGTTTGGCTGTCATCACACATCCCTGATGCTCTGCTGTGACTCCCCGCCTTCCCCAGGTGCTCACCCCTCCCCTGCACCAGCACAGCCCTGGAGAGATGGCTCCAGAAAACAACACCTGGGGCTCCTGGAAGCGGGAGACCAGGATCTGCCCTCACCACAATACACAAATACTGAGTCCTCGTTTCCTTCTGCACAGCCAGCAGCAGGAAAGACCTTCTACTGGACTCTTGCGGGGCTGCTCTCCACCTAGGGACCCATTAGCATTTTGAGGTTCTTATTCCCACACACATCCTGTCCTGGGATTGTCCTCTTCCTCGAGGCATTAGCACCTTCCCCACGCCTTTTATCACCCCAGCCCCACCTGCCTGGGGTCAGCCTTCAATCCACAAGTGTCTGGGGGAAGAGCCAGGAAACCTGGTCACACTTCCCAGGCATGTTTCACAGTCCATCCCTTTCTGTTGGAGGCCTGTCCTGAAGTCCTGGGCCCCCTCCTACCTTTTCTCCCTCCCACTACAAGAGGTGTTCCCATAATCAGTAGGCATCAGTCGGCTCTAATCAACCCCCTGTTTTGACTATTTTAGCAGCAATAAAAGGGCCATAAAGAGAAAGTCAGTGGGCCCTTTAGGAACAGGGATCTCCTTTGCTGTGATATAATGAAAAACACCAAGTGCTTCCTCAGAGCCCTAAGTGACAGCCCTGGCAGCAGAACTATTGGAGGAAGCCTAATTATGCTATAAATTAAAGGGCTTTTTTTTTTTTTTTACCCAACATCATGACCTTTAATAAGATTGTTTTTACAACCGGCTGTCAATAAATCATGCAGGAGCACCAGTAAGAAGCATTCTCCGAGAACTTCTGCGAATTTCATTAGCTGCAGTTTATTTGGTTTTGGTGAGCTATGATGTTTTTTAAATCTCAAATTAAAGGCTCTGAACCATAAAAGCTAATTCAGAAAAGTTCCTGTTTCAGCCTCTGAAAACAAGCTTCCCTAATTGCAGAAGTTAGCTAAGATGTGGCCTGGCCAGGAGGTCAGTAGCTGGGAAGCAATGACCAGTGGCTGAGGCTTCACCAGGCTCAGCAGCCACGAGTCCTGTAGAACCTGAAGGTGACAGTCCCAGGGAACAGCTGACCTGACAGTGGCCATCCCTGGGAGGTCCTCATCCTGGAGACTGCTGACCTCAAGAGCGACAGGCCAGCTCACCATCTGGGGCTGAAAGGGGCTAGCCCCGCCACCGCAGCCAGTATCCTTAGGCCAAGAGATTGGGAATCCCACAAAACTGTTTAACGCACTGCTCAGAATTTCTCCCCACCCCAGCTTCCTTGAGTTCAGTTCTTGTCCTCCTTGGAACACTAACACTGACTATTATAATCTTCCTGAAATACATATGAGAAGATAAATGAAGAACAGGATACAAAAGTGGCATATTCAGAGGAGTCACTATGGCAAAGGAGTACCCAGAGTCAGCAGAAACAGGGCCAACAGAAGCAGAGAAGATGACACGAGGTGTGTGCCCACCTCTTAAGAAAGGAAGCAGACCTGGTATATGCCATGAGCAGCTAGCGCAGTAGTTCAGACTATATCTGGAGGCCTGGGTTTAAATTCCAGCCCTGCTGTTAATTTTGGAACCTTGGGAGAATAGAGGGCCCAGCTAAGACTGTGAAGTCAGACAGACGTTGCTCAAATACTGGCTTCAACACTTGCTAGCCCAGTGACCTTAGGCAAGTTACTTCATCTCTCTGGGTCTCAGTTTCCTCATCTGTAAAATGGGGATATTTCCAATACTTCCCCCAGAGGGTGTTGTGAGCATGAGGGAGCAGAGGCATTTAGCACAGGGCTGGTATCTGTAAGCTCTCAATAAATACCAGCTGGTAACAATAGTAGTAAGAGGCATAATGATTATTTCCCTCTCTGGACCTCAACTTCATCATCTGAAAATTTAAAAAATTTTTTAAAAAAGCAGAGTGGGACTAAACAATCTCTAAGGTGACTTCCATCACAGTATGGAAGTGATTCAAAGAGACGTAAACTCTCCTGCTTAAACCCCTCAAAGAATTCCCATTTGCCCACGGAATGAAATCTAAGCTCCTTGGAAGGAGCCTGCATGGTTGGGTTACTGCTACCCCCCACGTCCATCTCCTGCCAGTTGCAGTACCACCACTCAACAGAATTTACATTCCAAAATCCTCTGCCCCTGCGCCAGGCACACTGTCTCCCTGTTACAGAACTGGGTCCTTGGACTCTTTAATCAATAGAGATTGATACATGGCCAGACGAGGCATTCAGGCAGGAGGGAAAATGAGTTACAAGTTCCCTTGCTCGCTCACCTGAGGAGGACGCAGGCTGGTTCCTTAAACGGGGTGAGGGTGGGGGCTGATCGATGGTTCGGGCCGGAGGGGTGGCTCAGGTGCTCTGCCCACCCCTTGGTGGTGCTCTGTACTGGGATCATGCACAGTCCCCTGCTTTTGCTCCCAGCACTTCAGAAATGGCAGTTGGTTTGTGGCCTTTTTGTATCTCGTTGTTCACTAATCGCCCCAACTGCGCATGCGTGCAGTTATTTTTAGTCCCTTATAGATTCTTATATTCTATTGCTAGAGGAGACGTTTGTCCAGGTGCAAGCACTCCAGTAAAGGGTCCCTGGTCTCAGGTCCTAGCCTATCTCATCCCCTCTGCCTGGAATACCCTCCAGAGCCTCTTTACCTAGCTAAATCCTACTTCTTCCAGGCACCTGAAGTCACTTCCTCCAGGAAGCTTTCTAGTCCCTCATTCCTACTCCTCCACTCCCATGAGATCTACTACTATAACACCTGGTACTTCTGCTGTCAGAGGCCTCCTCACCCTACACTGATGGTTTTGTCCAACCTTCTGTCCCCACCAAACTAGGCAACAAAGACCGTGTCTGTGCTGGTCTCCTTGGATCCCCAAAGCCTAAAACCATCCTTGGCACGTTGTATGCACTTAAAATACTTGTCAAAGCATAAATCACAGCAAGATCCTTTTTGACCCACCTCCTAGAGAAATGGAAATAAAAACAAAAATAAACAAATGGGACCTAATGAAACTTAAAAGCTTTTGCACAGCAAAGGATACCATAAACAAGACCAAAAGACAACCCTCAGAATGGGAGAAAATATTTGCAAATGAAGCAACTGACAAAGGATTAATCTCCAAAATTTACAAGCAGCTCATGCAGCTCAATATCAAAAACACAAACAACCCAATCCAAAAATGGGCAGAAGACCTAAATAGACATTTCTCCAAAGAAGATACACAGATTGCCAACACACACATGAAAGAATGCTCAACATCACTAATCATTAGAGAAATGCAGATAAAAACTACAATGAGGTATCACCTCATACCAGTGAGAATGGCCATCATCAAAAATTCTACAAACAATAAATGCTGGAGAGGGTGTGGAGAAAAGGGAACTCTCTTTCACTGTTGGTGGGAGTGTAAATTGATACAGCCACTATGGAGAACAGTATGGAGGTTCCTTAAAAAACTACAAATAGAACGACCATACGACCCAGCAATCCCACTACTGGGCATATACCCTGAGAAAACCATAATTCAAAAAGAGTCATGTACCAAAATGTTCATTGCAGCTCTATTTACAATAGCCAGGACATGGAAGCAACCTAAGTGTCCATCAACAGATGAATGGATAAAGAAGATGTGGCACATATATACAATGGAATATTACTCAGCCATAAAAAG
>NC_041225.1:59083038-59122240 GCF_002837175.3 Physeter macrocephalus
CTACCAAATGTAAAATCTATAGCTAGTGGGAAGCAGCCACATAGCACAGGGAGATCAGCTCGGTGCTTTGTGACCACCTAGAGGGGTGGGATAGGGAGGGTGGGAGGGAGACGCAAGAGGGAGGCAATATGGGGGTATATGTATACGTATAGATGATTCACTTTATTATAAAGCAGAAACGAACACACCATTGTAAAGCAATTATACCCCAATAAAGATGTTAAAAAAAAATACTTGTCAAAGGAACATTAATGAAATAGTATTCAGAGACACAATACCTAGAAAAAACTATATATAAAAATAGGATAAGTTATTTTGTAAACAGACATTTGATATGTAACTAGACGTTAGGTTTCTTTTTTGTTTTGTTTTGTTTTTGTGGTATGCGGGCCTCTCACTGCCGTGGCCTCTCCCGTTGCGGAGCACAGGCCCCGGACGCGCAGGCTCAGCGGCCATGGCTCACGGGCCCAGCCGCTCCGCGGCATGTGGGATCTTCCCAGACCGGGGCACGAACCCGTGTCCCCTGCACCCGCAGGCAGACGCCCAACCACTGCGTCACCAGGGAAGCCCTTCTTTTTTTTTTTTTTTTTAATGAAGTGGTTATATTAGAAGACTGTCAGAAAATAAAACTTTAATACATCTTACCTTGGTCTTACCATCTGACCTTCATCTCCTTTTGCTCAGAAAGTGAGGAGGGGAAGAACTAAAGAAGGCACTGAATAGGTTGAGGCTGGATCAGAGAAGATTGCCTATAAGAACCAAGAGATGGGGCTTCCCTGGTGGCGCAGTGGTTGAGAGTCCGCCTGCCGATGCAGGGGATGTGGGTTCGTGCCCCGGTCCGGAAGGATCCCACATGCCGCGGAGAGGCTGGGTCCGTGAGCCATGGCCGCTGCGCCTGCGCGTCCGGGGCCTGTGCTCCGCGGCGGGAGAGGCCGCAGCAGTGAGAGGCCCGCGTACCGCAAAAAAAAAAAAAAAGAGACGCAGAGTCTAGGACCCAGGAAGTTCCCATTCTCCCCACCCCCAACTCCTTTCCTCCACTCCCCCACCTGCCCAACAACCACAGCTCAGGATTCTTTTCTCCCAGGGCAGAAACATCAGTGGTTCTAAAATTTCCGAATGAAAACCATCCGTGAAGTCGTGCGTGGGAAATGAAACGCCAGCACATGGACGTCAGTGACTGTGAGAAAATCATGGAATCCACACTCACCTGGGCTGCCTTTGGTTTGCTCATTAATCAGCTCTCCAGGTCATCGGGGTGTCTCGCCTCAGGCTCACGGGTCTGGTTTTTGTATAATACACATTTCCCCCCAGTTTTTATTTCATCTCCTTTTTTCAAGCCGCCTTTCCATTATTTCTGAACATTTGAGTTTAAAAAATGTAAATTACAGACGCCTGTGGATTGACGTAATGTGAAAAGAAGGCAGCTGTTTCCCCTCCCTCCAAACAGGGAACAGGGCTTTTAAAACTAATAAACCCCCTGAAACCTCATGAAGCCCATTTCAACCTTTCTAAATGGCTATTTTCAGAAGGGAAAAGGAAAAAGAAGAAGCAGAGAAATGTGTTTGGGGCAGTGTCTGGGCAGCCTGTGAGGATGGAGGCTGTCCCCTTCCTCAGGTCCCAGGCTGCAGCCCATGGGCCTGGGAGGGGAAGGGCCACCACGCAGGGATAAGCCTCCAAAGTCCTGGTGGGGAAGAGAGACTGAACAGATGCAGGAGGCAGGCAGGAATTTCACAGTTCAGGGGGCTCTAGAGAAGGGTGGGAGGAAAAGAAAGAAGAGGGAAATAGGAGGGATCAGTTTTGACACCCAGGCTGGGACGGTGAGTGGGTGCGCTTGGGAGGCGCAGAGCGTGAGGAAGTGAGCTGGAGAGCTTCCTCAACGTTGTCTGCCTTCTCTAGAACCAAGAATTAAACGTGGAGGAGACCTAGAAGTTGGGTGTTAGAGATGGTGGGGAGATCTGAAATAGTACCACGAGGAACTTTAGGGAGACAACGAAAGCCCGATTCAACCTCTAATGTGTGCAAGGCTCTCCTGGTTTTGAACAACCTCAGAGGAGGATCCCACTCGGTAATCTTTAGAGACGAGAGTCAAGGGTCACTTTCCTCTGGCCAACTGTCTACTCAGGCACTGGCTTATGTTCTGCCTACACCCCTGAACCAAACTCCTGGCAGAGACTCACAGAAGTCCGCTAGCAATATTTTTAGAATGAATGAATGAGCTAATATATGAATGGATCAATGAATACGTTGAGGGTCTCCTAAGCAACTGTATTCTTTCTGGGAGGAAGTATGGGTACTTCTCCTCCATCTCTACCAAGATTACACCCCCCAAGATAAGGCTGCCATGCACAGTTGCACAGGTATGAGGAATCAAAAAAAAAAAAAGTTTCCTTCCAAAGTGGCTTGTCATTCAGAAAGCAAAATATTCTAATAAAGGTGGAGAAGTTTCTCTCTCGCTCTCCTGCTTTTCTGGGTTTAACAGGTTGGGATTTGAAAATCAGAGAAAGGCAGCAGGGACAGCAAAGTCGATCTGGAAGTGCCCCAGGGAGAGGCTGGCGTGAGACACCTGTGCTTTCCACGTGGGTTGCCGATCCTTGAAATTTAGACGCCTTGGAAGGCAGACAACCCACCCGAGGCCCCTAAGGGATGGTGCCAGCTCTTCCCGTTTCTGAGGTTGAAACAGGTCTTTGGAGTTTCTGAATTGAATTGCCTCTCAGACTCAAGAGAGATTCCCAGCAAATCAGCCAGTGCTTCCCTTCTGTTCCAGTCTGGTTTGAAAATAATGTCTCCAGTGCCTCCACTTCATTCCACGGAGGAGGCTCTAAAATGTATTGAGCTTAGCCCTTCCCTACCACACCCATATCAAAGGACACTGCTAGGGACCTCCAGGGAAAATGCTTCTGCACCCCAGGTGCCTGGATTTCACTCTTCCTTCTAGGCAATTGCAGTGGAATGGAGGACGTAGATAAAGATGCAGATCGTGTGAGCAGAAAGAGAACCCTCGAAGCAGCCAACGTCCCTTCCTCGGCTGAAGCCAGGGAGATGGGTTGTCAGTCAAAAGGCAACTGTCAGTGTCCCCCACAATTGGAACTGGCTCGAGAAAAGCACACACCTCACCATTGTCATTTCACTCTGCCTTAATTTAGGGAGTAGAGGATATGGCCTCATGGAGCTAAAACTCTTCACATGAAACGTAAAATCACTTTTTAAAAAAATACAACTGCTTACCAACTTTATTCACCTCCTATTTGGATGTGGAAAATGCTCCGGAGGGAAGTTACATGAGCAAAGCCCAGTTTACTATGTATTTCCCACAAACAGTGCTCCTGGTTTGTTCTGCAAGAAATAAAACCCAGAGGACCCACCCAGCAGGCCTCTTGGGCAAAAAGGAGTCTAAGCCAGATTAAAAAATCCACTTCAGGAATTTTTAATGCTGGGGTGGGTTGCAGAACTGTCAATGGGCAGGAAAATAGCACATCTGGAATGTGGCTCTGTCCCCTCGTTGGCTGGTATAACTCAACATGTACGTCAGATCTTTTTCTGTGTGTGTGTGTGTGTGTGTGTGTGTGTGTGTGTGTGTGTGTGTGTAATGGCCAAGATTTAACTGGCTTCTCTTCATTTTTTAAGTCCAGGGTGAATATGATTGTTAAGTTCTGTACGTTTACATTTGTGTAAATTAAAAGCCATATTTCACTGCTGGGCAGATCTCCTGCTTGCCTGAAAGGTAAAAATGGCCAAACTAATCACTATGATCCAAGACACTGATTATCCAACTCACCCAGAAGATACTAAAAGAGAAAGATCTTGTGATTTTCTTCACCAAAGCTATATCCCCTTTGTGCCTTTATAAAAACTGGTTGTGGAAAAGTCGGCACCAAGATGCTCAAACCGAAAGTAGACCTTTGGATTAATTTAGTCAGTCATGTTCTGACCTTGGCAACAAGAGGCTATTATAGGCCTTTTTTGCAGCAAGCTAACTGGTTTGTAAAATTGCTATAGCCATTTTAACTCCTAAAGGGATTTGAGACGTAAATGAGTGGACCCTTCTGGAGACAGTGATCTCTTGCTTTTCTGGTCGGGGGCTGAGATCAGTTTTGACCGTAAGGAAATGTCTTTTTCATGGAAATCCACACTTGGCATTTGCTCTTCAGTTAAAAGCAAGAGCAATGTAATAAACGTTTGGTAACAACCCCCCACACGCTTAGATTTATTGGCTAGTTAAATCTTTAATGGTTAAAGTTAAAAACCTTTTATTTCAATGGCCTGGGGATTTGCACAGCTGGAAGGTTGCATTTTAATATATTCAAATTGGAACGGAAAAGCTAAAATGACCAGAACACTGACTTTCATTCTTGGATACTCCCAAGCTGGTAGTGAGCTGATAACAGGCATAGCCCTGGGGCCTCCCTCCTCACCCCAAGCCAAGCCCAAAAGAGAAAGAGGAGAGGGGGAGAAGGAAGCATGCTGCAGGGGCCAATTTGGGTGGCTTAATTTCTACCTGCACTTAACCTGCTCTTATTCTCTACCCAAGTAGTTGAGAAATCAAGAAGCATTGATACAGGTACTCTGGTTCTGCCCCTGAAGTGATCCATCTTGGCTGGGTCATACCCTACCGGTTTCACCTTCCTGGAAACTCCCTAGTTTGGTGGCCTGGGTTAGAGAGGTGGTGTACAATAGCAGTGGCAAAGGGGCTGGGGTAGCTGAGTTGACGGAGGTTGATAAAGTGATGAAGGGAGATGCAGCAGAATGGAAGGCTATCATGGCATGATAGAAGTACAGAATTTGGGATAAGAGATGGGAGTGATGGACGTGACAAGGAGTGGTGCTGATGACATCTAACCCAATGCAGGAAGTTTCAAATTGCTTTCCATGAATTATTTTCTGGATTCTCCAATTCAGCACTATTTTACTCTCCTTTTACAGACAAGGAAGCCGAGGTATATAGAGGTTAAGCAACCTGCCCAAGATCATGTGGCTAGAAAGAGATGGAGCCAGGATTCAAACCCAGGCAACCTGACTCAAGAGCCTACAATCTTAATGGGACCTTCAAAGGGTTGGGGATGGGAGCACCCAAGGTCTTGGATATTAAGGGGCATGAGTGTTAGAGTCACTGGTAAAGCAGAACCAACAAGGACATCTCCACCACCTTCAGGAACCATGAGAATGAGGAAATTCTCATTCTCACACATATCCACAAAGGCACATGGCCACTTCATCCCAGCAGTTCCTGATGCACCTTCATACACAGAAACATGTTCTGACAAAGATATGTTATGCACTCTTCCACTCACTTCATAGGCACATACTTCAGAAAAGCACAGCCATCACGGTACCCATGCTTTCACACAGATGTACCAACATTCAAACTCACATTGTGGCACCATACATGCATGTACACACGTGCGCGCGCGCGCACACACACACACACACACACACTTGTGCAAGCCAAAGGATATACCAGGTGCAGTTATCTCTTGGTGATCCCTTGGGACTCAGCAATGCCATTGTTTCTCAAACACTGACTGCTCTCTGTCCTGCTGACGATGATCCACCTAGCCAAAGATGGACCCTGAAGGATGAAGGATAAAACATGTGGATCAGACTGCCAGGAATATAAGATGACCGAAAGGCCCCCAGGACAAAGTAGAGATAAATAGAATCATCCATCCACCACTTCCAATCCCCCATCCTAAGAGCTGTCACCTTGAGAAGGGTCAACCCAGCCTTTGCTAGTGAACTTGGCCAGGCTGAGTTTAAAGGTCGAACCTGAGTCTTTGGTCACCAATAGCTATCTCAGCATCCAGGTTGAAGGCTGCAGTCACAGAGGTTGGATCATTCTTGTTAAGGAGATTTGATCACTGGGTCCCAAGGAGAGAAGACTCTTGATGGAAAATGCCAGGCTCCCAGTGAATTTTCTAGTTCTGAAACGGTAATATTTCTCATATGGAGGCTCACAGATGTTCACGGGGTTTTCGATTTCAAGGCCATTTTGGTTTTTTATGGGGTTTGATGTTCTCTGCACAAACATAGGTTTGATAATTGACAGAGCGCCAGGATGCCCACTCTGGCACTTAGGAGCCTACCCTGCAGGACAGCAAAGCCACTCAGCTCCTACAGCCCTCAACACCATGCCATCTGCTCCCTGGCACAGAGACCTCGCCAACTGCAGGAAGTTGGGAAATAAAAAAAGAGTTTCAAATAAAAAGATGTCAATTTAACGGCCAGGGACCTGGAAACAGATGTTCCTCGCATAGCCCCAGAGCTGCCCACCCGCCCGCCCATCCGTCCTCCGGGTTTTCAAAGTCACTTCTTGTCAGGTGCCCTGGTTAAGAGGGAGAATTAATGAGCTGTGCTCCATTTTACGGCTGTCGTCTGATGTGGGAGCCGTGCGGAGGTGCTCCGCGGACAGGCCAGCCTGGCCCCCAGCCCTTCCTCCAGCAGCTCAGCCTGGATCAAAGCAGAGAGCAGCTCGGCTTTTATAGCAAAATGATTAAAACCGCGTGGGGCTTGTTTCCTCCCACGTGACCTCTGACAAAGTGCAGAGGAGGAAGCAGAGGAAAGGTGAACCCAGGGGTCTCCAGGCTCAGGGTAGAGTGGGACCCCAGATGCAGACATCACAGAAGATAAGCCCAGATGTGAGCACATGCATGTGCACACACAAATAATGCCTCTTCCTCTGCGAGTTGAAACCTGGCCCCAGAATGAGCAGCCAGAGGGCCTAATTAGTCACATTAGGAAGACCACATAGCACCACAGCAGATGACAGCCAGATAGCTAGCTAGCTAGATAGGTTCCTACTGATTCAATTACTCCTAGTTCTTGAAGAAAGTAGTACAACTGGATTGTACTGACAAAGCAAGCCTCAAATGTCCCTGCTGCATCGGGACAAATGACTCCTCATCTGTCTGTAGTCTTTGGCAATTCTGCTGCACCTGACAATCACAGCTCCCGGCGGCAGGGAACCTCACCTCTGCTCGCCCAGCTGATTCCCCTACCCTGGTATTCATGTGAATTCTCCTATTTCTAGTGAATAGGTCATGAGATGTCACTTCCAAGATTATGTTATTAAAAGACTGTGGCTTCCGAATGGGATTGATACACATACACTATTGATAGTATGTATAAAATAGACAACTAATGAGAACATACTGTGTAGCACGGGGAACTCTACTTAATGCACTGTGGTGACCTAAATGGGAAGGAAATCCAAAAAAGAGGGGATATATGTATACGTGTAGTTGATTCATCTTGCAGTACAGTAGAAACGAACACAACATTGTAAAACAACTATACTCCAATAAAAATTAATTAAAAAAAAAAAAAAGACCATGACTTCCTTCTTGGGCATGCTCTCTTGCCCCCAGGTTGAAGCTGAACTAGGAGAGGCCCACGTGGCAGAGAACTGAGAGAGACCTCTCACCAGCAGCCTGCAAGGAACTGAACCCTGTCAGCAGCCTCAAGAATGAGTGTAGAAGTAGACCCTCTCCCAGTCAAGTCTTCAGATAATTGCAGCTGTGGTCACCATGATTGCAGCCATCGGAGAGACCTAAGCGGTGCCTGAATTCCTGACCTACACAAACTCCAAGATAATAAATGATTGTTCTTTTAAGCTGCTAAGTTTGGGGGTAATTTGTTAGGTGGCCATAGGTAAACAGTACACCTACCTTGGCTCCTCCTCCACACCCGAAAATCACAGCTCCCTCAATCTTTCCTTCTTCCCCACTGAGATATCCCAGTACAGCCAGGTATAATTTACAGCAATCTTAAACGGGCTTCTACCATCAACCCTACTGCTGCCTTTAGCTCTCTGAGCTCATCCCAGGCACCCTGGCCTCCTTGGTGTGCCTTGAACACACCAGGTATGCACCCACCTCGGGGCCTTTGCACTTCCCCAAGGCTTACTTTCTCTCCTTCTGCAAGCCTCTGCTCAAACCATCACCTTCTCAGCTAGGCTCTTCCCAACCGCTCAACGTAAAAAGGAAATCCCTTCCACCACCCCGCTGCTGCTCCCTTATTCCCCTTTCCTGCTTAGTTTTTTGCCATAGCCTTTGTCATCAGCTAGCATACTACATATCTTATTGATTTTGTTTCTTGTTTGACCCCTCACCCCTAGACCAAAGGACAGGGATTTGGGGATTTTTGTCTGTTTTGTTCACTGCTCCATTCCCAGTGTCTAGAACCTTGCCTAGCCCATTGTAGGCATTCAATGAGAATTCACTGATAAATTAATGAATGGAGATACAGATCTCCCATTTTCTAAACACCTATTATTAAATACCAAATATGTATTGTCACTCATCCTCTTAACAACTCTACAAGGTTGACATTACTGTTTTTTATTTTACGGAATTTAAAACCTGAGATGAGGGGATGCTACGTTCTTCAAGGTCCCACAGCTAATACACGGAAGTACTGGGATTTGAGCCGCCTACATTCTTTTCTCTACCCTTTTTGATTGCACGGGTAACTCTTTACAGTTAATGAAGTGCTTTCCAAAGCAACGATCTAAGCTTCACAAGAACCCTGTGAGGTCGAAATTATCATTATTATCTCCTTTTTGACAGAGATGGATATCAAAGCTCAGAGAGGTGAAGGTATGTGCCCTGGCTGACACAACTGGTAAACAGCAGAGCTAGAATTTCTTTGGTTCATTCAAAAGACATTGACTGAGCGGCTCCCAGGTGCCAGATACCATGACTAGTAGGACAGGGTCCCCCCTCAGGTCTTCCTGTTTCCCACAATCCCCAGTCCCGTGGCACTACGTGTTGGCCACTGCAGTGTGCTGAGTACTTGCTCAGAATAAATGCGGATATTTGTAAATGTTAACTTATAAGTTGTCAGTTATGGCCTCAGAGGAGCTGATCTGAAGGGAGATTGACAAGTGAGGCCCAAGACCTTTGGGAACAGAACCAGGAGAAATTATGAAGAAGGAAATCTTTAAAGATGGAGCCAGAAGATGCATTAAGCAAAATAAGGTGGAGGAATCAGAGTTCTTTTAAATCCCCTTTTATCCTTCTTCCTCAATCCCATCCCCCCACGGGCAACTCTCTTAATGTGTATAGTGTATATGCATCTCTGGATTTGCTTGTGCTTTTGCAAAATGTTTATATTTCTTTTGTGTGTGAGTATTTTCAGCTTATGCAAATGGTATTAGGCTGTATATCTCCTTCTGTTTTTTTACTTTTCCACCCAGCACTATGTTTCAAAGATCCACGCGTGCTCCCGAGTGTACATCTCATCTGTTGCTTCCAGTTGCTACATAATACTCCACGGTGTGGAGCCATCGCATCCTACCCATCCACTCCCCCAAGGATGACACCCAGATGCTCCCCATCACCAATGCAATACTGTGATGCACACCCCTACCATGCCCCTCCTGGGCCTGTGTGAGGGGGAATGCCGGTACACAGGGTGTCAATAATTTTTTTTTTTTTTTTGCGGTACGCGGGCCTCTCACTGCTGTGGCCTCTCCCGCTGCGGAGCACAGGCTCCGGACGCGCAGGCGCAGCGGCCGTGGCTCACGGGCCCAGCCGCTCCGCGGCATGTGGGATCCTCCCGGACCGGGGCGCGAACCCGTGTCCCCTGCATCGGCAGGCGGACTCTCAACCACTGCGCCACCAGGGAAGCCCAGGGTGTCAATAATTTTAAATCAGTAGTCCTGCTTGCTGTCCTGATACACTCCTCCCGGCAGAGCATTCACATTTTGAGACCCTCATGTCCCAGCCAGCACTTGGTGTTATACAGCTCTCTAATTTCTGCCAATCCAATGGTTATGAAATGATATCTTATTATTCCTTAATTTGCATCTCTCTGATTATTAATGAGCTGGAGCAACTCTTCATTGGCTTGTTGGTCTTTTAGGGTCTCTTGAGTGAGCTAACTAGATTTAAGTGGCAGAAGGAAGATTAGTCCACAAAACTAACCTGGATTCTTGGAAAAGGGGAAGGGTTGGGAAGTCCTCAGACATAGGAACCAGGGATTCTCAGGCAACACTTCCAAGTGAAAAAAAGGCTTCGAGGTGAAGAGTTTGGGCCTGAACTATGGGGTTTTCCTTGAAAACCATCTTTGTATTTCTCCAAAAAACAGAGAACAGAACATGGAAAACAGGATGACTCAGAAGGAAAGAATGAAGTCAGCCAGGAAGATGACGCTCTATTCAACCAGTCAAAGCACATTACCTGGAAACTTAAATAAATTGGATTCTATTAAGAGGAAGAATTTCTGTTCTTCAAAAGACACAGTTAAGGACTGGAGAGGTGAGAAAATTTCATAGAAATATATGAAATGTATATATATGACAAGGAACTCAAATCCAGACTATGTACATAACCTCTACAAATCAAGTTTTTAAAAAGGCAAACTACTCCATAGAAATATGGGCAAAAGACTTGAACAAGCACTTCACGAAAGATGATACACAAATGGCCAATAACCATATGAAAATGAACTCCCACCTCCTTAGTAATCAGAAATACAAATTGGACCATCAGTGAGATACCATTAGACACCCACCAGAGTGGCTGAAATGAAAAATACAGACCATACCAAAGGTTGAGTGGAACATAAATTGGCACACCTCTTTTGAAAACTGTTCAGCAATATCTTCTAAAGCTGCCCTTTGGGTATGCATACCATTTGACCGAATAATTCCATCCTAGGCGTATATCCAACAGAAACGCACTCACCAAAATACACGTACGAGAGTGTTCATGGCATCACGATTCATAATATACATAAACTAGAAACTACCTAAAGGCCACCCAGCAATAGAATGGATAAATAACTGTGGTTTATTCACATAATGAAATATGACACAGCAAAGAAAATGAAAGAACTACCCACTTCACACGGCAATACAGATGAATCTCACAAACATGATGTTGAGCAGAAAGTAGCCAGGTACAAAAGAGTACATGCTGGGCTTCCCTGGTGGCGCACTGGTTGAGAGTCCGCCTGCCGATGCAGGGGACGCGGGTTCGTGCCCCGGTCCGGGAAGATCCCACGTGCCGCGGAGCGGCTGGGCCCGTGAGCCATGGCCGCTGAGCCTGCGCGTCCGGAGCCTGTGCTCTGCAACGGGAGAGGCCACGGCAGTGAGAGGGGAGTACAAGTTGAGTGCACAGCCAAGACGTGCCTTGTGAGATTTCAGAGGAGAACCAGATACGAATGTCTAGGGCTTTATCGAGAACCGAGCCCTTTTCTGTATCTTATCCTGCTCGTGTTCCTTTGCAGCTGAGTGAACTGAGTTCCCCAAAGGCAATGCTACTTGCCTGCAGCTACACTGCTAGTAAATCCCAGAGTTACACCTAGTCCTCAGGTCTCCTAGCTCAAGGATCTTTCTCTCAGGCCACACTGCCAGCTCTATCGGAGCTGGAGCAATGAGGGGAGACTCCCTGGTGGGAGGAACACATGACCCCGGATATTGAAGGATGGAGACAATTCAAAAGGGCAGACAACGGAGGAAGCCCAAGCATGTGCTACGGCAAGGAAATGCTGGGACCGGGAGCTTACCAATGTAGCAAGAACTCAGCTTTCTGCAGAGGAGCTGGTGGAGGTGCTCCTGGGAGACAGACAGAATGGCCAGGGGAGTGCAGCCCGCTCCCCTAGCCTCACTCTTTTGCCCGTTCTGTAAAGCCCTAGGAGTCTCTCCCAACAGCTCTCTGTGCCCCCAGATTTATTTTGCTTTCTTTCGCTAAATCAAACTTTATCAGACAGTTTTACTGTCAGCCGTTAAACCAAAATGTGTTTGTGCAACAGTAAACACCCCGTTACTGCAGGGAAGGATTACATAAACAACAGCGGAGACAGGCCTGACTCGCCGCCGTACCCAGGAGTCCGTGACGCTCACTGGGGCTGGAGGAGGGCAGGCAGGCAGGAGGACACTCCAGGGGCATCCCCCAGCCTGAGGGCCAGCAGGATGGCCCACCCTCTTGCCTGGAGCACCCTCTCTCACCAGAATGGAATGGCTGGCAAACACTCCTCCGGCTAGAGGCATGCGTGGTCCTCCAGCGATCTCAGAGGGGTACACAGACCCTCTCCAGAGCCCAGTGGGAGAGGGCAGATGGGGAGGGAAGGGGGGAAATGCTAGGCAGGGGTGGAGGGGGTTGGGTTTGGATTAGCACCTGGTGAGATAGGGCAGGCTGAGGGCTAAATGGGGTTGGAAAAAAGATGAAGACCAGGAGTAAAGAGAGGATTAGGATCGGCTGGGGAGAAAGAGGGCAAGGAAGAATGTGACTGCTAGGGTCTGAATTGTTGGCCAAGGAACAAAGAGATTGAGGCCCATGGGGGCATGGAGGTTTATACCAGCCTGGGGTGAGTGGCAGATTACTGGGATATCTGACCAGAGGCAGGGACCAGTGGGCAGAGTAAGCCAGCTGGGCTGCCCCTCTCACTGGATCTGCCCAAGGTCGTCAGACCTCCAGGCCTCCCCCCAAGGCACACTGCTCCTCCATGTGTTCACAAGACCCTCTCATCATGGCTGCTTGCCGAGCCAGAGAGACACGTGACATAAGCTGTCTAGGGGAACTTGAGAGATGGGATCTAAGGAGGCCCCAAGTGCCGGCGGGACACTAGGGACAGCTGGCAAGAAGATGAACAAATGGTTTACATTTTTGCCCCTACTGGGCACCAGGCACTGTGCTGGGAGCTTCTGTCCCACAGACATTATTTCATTTTGAGTCTCACATCTACACTTTGAAATAGAAATTATTATCCTTAAACACCATGCTGCCTGGTCACATTAATTATCTATTCCTCCTACACGATTACTAACCATTATCATCTTATGTAGCACTTACTATGTAGCAGGCACTCTGGCTATATTTTTTCATTTCATCCTCACATCCAGTTTATGAGGCAGGTACTTTCATTACCCTCTTTTGGGGAAACCGAGACTCAGAGAGGTTGAGTTGCCTGGCTGGGGTCACACAGCTAGTAAATGACCAAGTCAGAATTGGAGCCCAGATCTCTCTAATGCCAAAGGCTGTGCTCTTCCTGTCTGAGTCTGTGCTAAGATGGTCTAGAGGAAGGGGTAGTGTAATTGGGGGTGGAGGGGAGTGGAAGAGGTCCAAACACTCAGAAGGGTTTGCCCTGGATACAGGACATGCAGAGGCCCCTGGTGAAGAAGAGAGAGAGAGGTCATCAGCCCCACTCATGGCCCAACAAAGTTCTGGAAGCCACTGGAAGCCCTCCAGAGCCCCAGAAACCAATGGCTATTCCAGGCTGATAGTCTATATGGCACCAGCCCCAGCTTCCTGAAGTCTGGCCTGAAGCATTTTAACCTCAGAGGCTATATCTTTCTCTTCCCTCCAAGGTCCAGATCCCAAGCATCCCCTCACCCTTGCCTTTGGCCTTCTAAGCTACTCCGCAGGTACTTCATCTCCCCATCACCATCCCACCACCCCATCCCCCTAGCCCCTACCACACACTGGTCCCACCAGCCAGGCCACAGCCCTGGAGCTTGAGGCCACACAACAGAGGCCTAACACCTGAGGTTAGTGTGACCTCAGAGTCTTAGATCACTGGGGCTGCAAGTCCCCAGGTCACTGCAGTCTTCCTGCTCAGGTCCTAAGCACACACAGGCTATTGACTTCACTGACAATCTAGTCCCTTCTGAGGAAACCAAGGAAACCAGCAAGCTCGGATCCTAGGGTCTGGACTGGTACCTAGGGCCACAGACGTCAGGATTCTATTTAGTAGAATCACAAGGTAGGATTCAAGGGGGCAGGGCCAGTATCCCATGCTCAGAAGGGTCCACGCTTGGTTTAATGCTCTGTGGTCGCTGGCTTGAAATTCTTAAATTTTTTTTTAACAAGGAGCTCTGCATTCTGATTTTGCACTGGGCCCTGAAAATTGTATAACTTGCCCTGCCCAACAGCACTGGGCCCTCTTCTTGGGTCCTCTGGGCCAATTCCAGATGTAGGAAGCCTGGTGTGGGCAGAACCGTCTCCCCAAGCTGGACACTGCTAGCCCAGAGGGCAAATCGGCGCTGGCCCAGGGAAGGGCACAGTTAGATTGTTCTGTGGATTTCTGGTATCTGGGACTCTGGGGCCAGCGGGAGGAGAGGAAAGAGGCTGTCATGTAGGAAAGAGGGTGGGAGAAAAGAAAGATGATTTCCAGGAGCTATAACCAAGGGAGCTGGGAAAATGAAATAATCAGAGGTCCGGGGAGCTCATCCCCCAGGGGTCCTGGAACTGCAGCAGCATGGCCAGCCACAGGCAGAGAGTCTGAGGCAGCCTATCAGAGAAGTTAGGCACTTGGGGTTCAAGTGCTCTGCCACTCAGTAGGTGTGATCTTGTTCCACGCAAGCTCTGTTTCCTCATTTGTAAAATAAAAATAATACCTACTGAGCAGAGGGAAAATTAGAGACAATGTAAGTCAGGAACAGCTCCTCAAATGCCTGTCTCATGTCAGGGAGTGTCCTGGGCACGCTATATATCCCTTGGGAGGCCTTATTTAATTCTCAGTGTCAACCTATGAGGTGGATATTGAGGCATAGAGAGCAGACCCTGCTCAAGGTTCCAGGGCAGGTGAGAAGCAGTGCTGATGTGTGAAGGCAGTTTTGTGATACTCCAAGCCTTCGGGGTGCCACCGCCCCTTCCTGTCAGGCTGAGCTAGGAATGTGGGTGCGGGTTTAGTCACACGGATTTGTCAGTGATAAAAGTATTCCAAGGGTAGATGACATCAAGGAGGTTCTTCCACGAACTATCATTTTAAATCCTTCGTTTGGAAAAAGAAAAAAAATTCCTTTTTCTAAAAGGAAAAGTATAATTAGAGACCATCTATGCTGTCTCCATGGAGCCTGCCCCACCTCCCCACAATCCGCCACCCCGTCTGAGACAGAATTGAACGGAGGTTGCCATCATGTCTGGAGTGAAGGATGCTGGGATGCCTGCCAGCGACCCAGGCTCTCCCATAATCCCACTGTACTTACTGGCTTTTTTTTTCTAACATTTTATGGGATTGTACACGGTGAAAGTGAAAAAACTGTTAAGTAGGTAGCTTGATGAATTTTCACAAATCAAACACACAAGGTAACCAACGTCAAGAAACAGGACATTCCCAGCATCCCAGAAACCCCTCTCCTATTCCCTTGGAACATTTACCCTACCCCACCCCCCGAAGGCTGACTTACAACACCACTGATTAGTTTTACCTATTTTAAAATTTATATATATGTAACCAACCCATACGTACTCTTTTGCGCCTGGCCTTTTTGCTCAGTATTAGAGTTGTGAGTCATCTATATTTTTCCATGTACACAACTGCAGTTCATTGACTCACACTTTTGTATAATATTCCTTTGTATGAATAAGCCACAATTTAGCTATTCTGGGCATTTGAGTAGTTTCCAATCACTTAGAGGTTTTTAAATATTATATCTTGTGATTTTGAATAACTAGATGTCAGGCTCTCCAAAAATCTCTGTAAAAAGCAAGGTTTTGTTTTATTACTGATGGATTTTTTTAAACAAGGATTTAAGATTTCTCTTCTGTGAAGTTAAAGTATCACAACCAATTTGTGTGATAGTTTCACCTCTAATAGGAGTCTTAGAGAAATAATACCTGGGAATAAATACACGGCTAAATTCTACACGCATCCCACTTAATCTTCTCTTAGAACCAAATACAGTTTCAAGAAAATTTTGAGACTTCAAGTTAGCAAATTATTTTATGAGAGAGATGGACAAAAGAGCATGATAAGAAAAAAGCTTTGCATAAAATGTCCCTCATTCCAAAGAAGACTTCGCAAATGCTTTGCCATTTTTTTCCAAAAATATGGGAGACACAAATGTGACTTAAATGGCTAAAATAATTTTTCTCCTTCCTATTGTCTTTCAGCTGGCAAATGCTTGCCATTTTTTCCCAAAAATATGAGAGACACAAATGTGACTTAAATGGCTAAAATAATTTTCCTCTCTTCTATTGCAGTCATAAGGGGGTGGGGTGGAGGAAGTAAGTGACACATATAAACACAATAAATTATTAATTTCCCTTGCCATGAATTTCTCAGTTGTCATAAATGAAAGTAGTTATATTACTGAAAATGCCTGCAAATTCATTTGGCCCCAAATCACTGAAATTTTCATGATTACTCCAGACTTTTTTTTTTTAAACTAACTTTTCATTACAGGAGCTGACATTTTTAATTGCTAAAGTGATGCATTGAGAATGCTGAAAACAATGGAGGAAGAGTTGGAACTGAGTCTGGACCAGTGGTCAGGGCTCAGATTACACAGAGCTGTAAGTAAGAGGAGCTTGGATGTTCACTTACTTACCTATGACTATGGACCAATTTCTACATTTTTAAAAGAAAAGAAATAAAATGTCCATATACATTTTAAACTTCTTCAAATTAGTTTACCAGGCAAAAAATATGTTTTCCTCACATTGTTTAAATCAATGTGATCTTTCAAGTGTAAATTCAGTCTTCTGAAAGCTTGCCACAGAAGGGTTTGAGCCACTTTCTAATTTTCTCTGTTTAATTAAAAATAATATCCAAGGGCTTCCCTGGTGGCGCAGTGGTTGAGAGTCCGCCTGCCGATGCGGGGGATGCGGGTTCGTGCCCCGGTCCGGGACGATCCCACATGCCGCAGAGCGGCTGGGCCCGTGAGCCGTGGCCGCTGGGCCTGCGTGTCCGGAGCCTGTGCTCCGCGGCGGGAAAGGCCGCAGCGGTGAGAGGCCCACGTACCACAAAAATAAATAAATAAATAATATCCAAGATTTATCATTGCGGGAAACTGAGTGAAAGACACATGAGCCTTTGTACATGTTTCTGCAACTTCCTGTGAGTCTATAATTATTTCAAAATTTAAAAGTTGAAAAATAATAATAACATTAAAATAGTGGGCTTCCCTGGTGGCGCAGTCCCACATGCCGCGGAGCGGCTGGGCCCGTGAGCCATGGCCACTGAGCCTGCGCGTCCGGAGCCTGTGCTCCGCAACGGAAGAGGCCACAACAGTGAGAGGCCCGCGTACCGCAAATTAAAAAAAATAAAAAATAAAAATACCCGCATACCACACACACACACACACACACACAAAAATAATAATAATAATAACATTAAAATAGTAAAGAACTCGGATTCCCTGGTGGCGCAGTGGTTAAGAATCTTCCTGCCAATGCAGGGGATATGGGTTCAAGCCCTGGTCCTGGAAGATCCCACATGCCGCGGAGCAACTAAGCCTGTGCACCACAACTACTGAGCCTGCGCTCTAGAGCCCGCGAGCTACAACTACTGAGCCCACCTGCCGCAACTACTGAAGCCTGCACACCTAGAGCCCGTGCTCCACAACAAGAGAAGCCACCGCAAAAGAAGCCTGCGCACCACAGTGAAGATTAGTCCGAGCTCGCCACAACTACAGAAAGCCCGTGCCCAGCAACGAAGACCCAACACAGCCAAACATAAATAAATAAATAAATAAATTTTTTTAAAAAATAGTAAAGAACTCTGTTAGCTTGGAGTTTGATTTGTTTAACCCTGCCTTCAGGCACCATCCGAGTGCTCACATGGCATTTTGGAGACACTGAAGCTGGGAACCTTTCCTTTCCACAAGTTTATCATTCCAGACGGCAATATAGAAACATAGCCTCCAAAAAATGACTCCAAATTACAGACATTTGTAGCCATTCAAGACTTAGAGTTTGTAAAATGTCTACTTTCCTTCCATTTGAAACCTTTGGTGGGGGGATGGGGTGAGTAGCAGTGGGAAAGAAGCCTTTTGGATACTTTTCTCCCCAAAATTGAATACACTGAAAGGTCGGGCCTTGCTCTACATTCTGTGTGCATTTTTGGTTTGATTTACATCTGCGGGTAGATTTTTTTCTTCTTCCATAACTACGTTTCAAACACAAGTATGGAGTTGTGTTAACAAACATTCATTTAAGCAGTCTGAGTTTGCAATTGACAGGAAAAAAATTTTCTCAAAATTGAAAATTTGCTAAAAATTGTCCAAAATAGTGTCATCTTTTTGTTTGGGGGCCGTTAGCAAGGGTGCTGCCTGGAGATCCCTCAGAGTCCCTCAGGTGATGGCCCCACTTCATTCAGTACCTCAATAAAAGATTCTCCATCCACATGCTAGGCACTAGATGAGCTGCCAGGAGCAGCAATTATGTTGAGAGACCACATTCCAGCTCTGGCCCATGCCTTTCAGGACAGAAACTGGATGTTCTACTGGCCTCTCAGCAACAAACTCAGATAACCAAAATTCTCAGAAGCAGCTATGGAAACAAGAGGTCCAATTTATTAAATTAATATGGGATCGACCCCTCACTCCCTCACCAGGAACCCGAATACTTAAATTCCCAACCAAAACCACCAACTGGGTATGCAAGGGCAAGAAAGTGGTTCAGAGTTGGGGACCTCAGAGTCCAACGGCCTAGGTTCAAATCCCAGCTCTCACTTACTACCTATGTGATGTTGGGGAAATGAATTAGCCTCTGTACCTCCATTCTATCATCTGCAATATCCAGATAATATTAATAATAGTCACTGATAGCATTAGTTATTGTGAAGATCAAATGAGAAAATGTATTAAAGGGCTTAGAAGAATGTTCTCTATTGTGCTTAGAAAGTGTTCTTTATTAACTAGAATTATTCACCAGAAGGCTGCTTGGTGAGCCCAGAATCAAAGCAAAGGGCAGTTAAGGTGATAGTTCCCCTTAGCTTAGGAGACGTCTGGGAAACAACTCTCACCCCGCAAAACAATGGTCATCGTCTGGTCACCAAGCTGCTCCCAATCTTCACATTTTATATTTCCCTCCCCTGGGCCAGGCTGGAGAAGCCTGACTCATCTTGTTTTTCTAAACTCCTTTTTCTGTGTGAACCACCTCTTGCCTGTTGGTCCATTTTTTCCCTTCTGTTTAAAATGCACTGAGATTGTTCTTCCCACATTCCCAGTAGACATTGTATCTCCACCCCACCCCCACCCAGCCCAGTGTTGATTCAATTAGAACCACTCTCTGAGCTCCAGCTGGGGCGCCCCAGGTCAGAGCCCATCTGCAGAAATCACATTACCTTCCCTATGAATCACAACCCATCATTTCATATTGGTGTCAGCAAGATTTAAACCTTTCACTAAGAGCTACACATGCATTTCACAGTTGTGTAGTTCCTGCCTTTTTTTTGTTTTGTTTTCCTTAGCATAATTAAGTTCAGGGTACATGTAACTTTATTTTAGGTTCCATTACTTTATTTGCCTCTCACGATGGCAACTATATATATATGTTTGCATATTTTTTAACTTGACAGGTAAACATGCTGAGGGAGCTCACATTAACTCCTTTGATCTGTTTTCTTGCTTAGCTGAAAGCCAACTACTTCAATTCTGAACATCATGCTTTCAGATGACTGGCTTTGGAAATCCCCTGGCCTGGGCATACAGCTATTGACTTGACATTTCCCCCCGATTGCCAAAAGCACCTTACATTCAATATATGTAAGATTAAACTCATAATCTTATCCCCAAACTAGGTCTTCTTCCAGGGTCCTTCATCTGAATGATGGCACCTTCAATTATGCATGTGGATAAGCCTGGACCCTAGAGCCCATTCTTGACACTTCCTCTCCCTCATCTGCCATATGCAATTCATCTCAAAATTTCAGCTCCTGAACATCCCCTGAATCCACCCACTTCTCTCCATCTCTAATACTCTCAACCCTAGTCAAAGCCACTTTTGTTTCTGAGCTAGACCATAACTATAGCCTCCTGACTGGTCTCTCTGCATTCTTTCCTGATGCTCTAAGTCTCCTACTGATGAAGGAGGCATGTTCTGTTTTCCAGATTGTCTAGATATGGTTTCTAACCGTGGTACACATCAAATCACCAAACATCCTTGCTAAAATGCAGCATCCGCCTGTGGAAATTCTAATGCATTAGGTTTTGAATGGGATTCCAGAATCTGTAGCAAGTACCTTAAAGTGATTCTGACGCAGCTAGTCTATGAATTAGACTACAGTTCACCATTTGGGGGTCATTGGCTGTAGCTCACCAGCACCATACTTGGCCCATTTAGAAAGAGTCAAATATGTTTCCTCCATGAATCAAGGGATGAGGACTAATATGACAAATATTCCTTGAGTCCTCAGGCTGTTCAGGCACTAGGGATACAGTAGTGAATAAAACAGGCAAAAATCCCTGTCTTTGACATAGAGACAGACTTGTGATTGTCAAGGGGGAAAGAGAGGGAGAAGGGTTGGATTAGGAGTTTGGGATTAGCAGATGCAAACTATTGTATATAGAATGGATAAACAACAAGGTCCTACTGTACATAGCACAGGGAACTATATTCAATATCCTGTAATAAACCATAATGGAAAAGAAAATATATATATATATATATATATACACACACATATGTATGTATAACTGAATCACTTTGTAAACCAGAAACTAGCACAACATTTCAATTTTAAAAATCCCTGTCTTCATGGAGCTTATGTTCTTGTAGTAGGAGACAAACAAAACAAAAAAATAAGATAAACAACAAGGTCCTACTGCATAGCACAGGGAAATATACTCAATATCCTGTGATAAACCATAATGGAAAAGAATATGAAAAATAATGTACATATATATATGTATAACTGAATCACTTTGCTTTATGCTAGAAATTATCACAACATTGTGAATCAATTATATTTTGATAAAATAAATTAAAAATTAAAACTAAAAAATAAATAAATTAATTAAACATACAGAAAGTTAGATGGCAATAAGTGCTCTGGAAAAAATAAAGCAAGTTGAAGGATGGGGGGATAAAACTGTGGAGGGAGGGGCAGGTCACCATTCAGAATAGGATGGTCAGGGAAGGCCTCCCTGGGAAAGTGGCAGTCGAGTAAAGACTTGAAGGAGAAGAGGAGAGGAGAGTAAGCCATTCAGATAACTGCAGGAAGCTCTTTCCTAGATGAACTCTAGAAGGAGCAAGCAAATTTTGCTTTTCTAGCATTCTCCAGAAGAAAGATATTCTCTGCAGATCCCGTGTTCACACTCCTGGTCCTCAACTCCAGACTGGAGAAGATATTCCCAATAAAATGCGGTATTTCTCACTTCTGTGTCATTGCTCAAGTGTTCCCTCTGCCTGGAAACCTGCTCAGGACCCCTCAGCTTTGAAGCTTCACTAACTCAGCCCTTTTATGCTCCACCATATCTGTACATACTTCTACCACAGCAACGAAGATACAGTATTGTTTTTTCTGGTTTATATGCTTGCCTACACCACCTTCCAAGACCAGACTTCAGACTGTTTGTTATTATCTATTATAGTATCCTTAGTGCATAGCAAAGCATTGGTCCAGAGGAGATTCTCAGAAAGTGTTAAGTTCAGAAAAGAAAGAGAGAAGGAGGGAGGAAGGGAAGAGGATGGAAGGAAAGAAGGAAGACCCAATTTCGTGTTAAGTGCGGGGATAGGTATTACACAGTGGTCAGCAAACCAGGACTCTTACCAACCAGCCCTATGGAGAGTAACACCCTCATTCTTCTACCATCCTTCAGTAGTCTCTCTGGAATTGCCTTCAGGTGCAGGTGAGTGATCAGAAGACATGGTAATAATAATAATAGCTGTCACCTGCCAGATGTATGCTATGTGCCAGGCTCCACACTAAGTCCTTTACAGACATTACTGCATCACCTCGTTTAATCCTCACAACAGCTCTAGGAGGTAGGTACAGTTACCATCCCTATTTCACAAGTAAGGGGGCCAGTGTCTTGCCCAAGGTGAGTGATGGAGCCAATACTCACATCTAGGGAGTGTGACACTAGAGCCCATCTGTTTAATTTCTGTTTCTGAGTCAACTGAGCAATAATTTCAAGGGGACCCAAGTTCTGGGTTGGGAAGTTGGGGAGCGCAGGTGAAAAAGAGAGGAGGAAGGATGGTCTGGGCCAGAAGAGAGTCCTGCTGATAGAGAGAGAGGGTAGGTAGGTGGAGCAGGTAGAAGTCCAGGGCTTCAGAACCCCAGAGCCCTCTCAGGAGCTGAGAGGCTCTTCCATGAAGCTCTACCCAGAACAGAGGAAATGAGGCTGAGAATCCTCTGAGAGAATTGGGGGAGGGTAGGTGGACTTGAAACTGGATTGAGCAGGGATCCAAAATTCAGGATGCCACAAATGGACCTGGGGGTCTTGGACCTCTGGGGAAGGTCATCAAGGCTGCCCACTGGCCGGGGTCCCCCATTACACAGTTCCAGGGGCATCATTCATACTGGGCTGCAAGAGGAGCTTTTCTCCACTGCGTCAATACACTAAAAGGAAGTGTATTTTATCCCTGTGTCCACAGGACTCTCTCACCCATTCCACAGGGTCTCCCCAGCAGCTCTGTCCTCCTCTACCCCACTCTCATCCCACATGCCCCCTACCCCCAAGAAAACCTCCTTCCACTGGACTTCTCTACTACCTGAAGAACAAAATTTAACTCTGAGGAAATTGAGGCACGGGGCCCTGGGTTAAGGGAGAAAAAAACACGGAAGAGGTAAAATGGAGAGAGGTGAGGGGTCCAGCTTGAGCCCAGGCAGGGCCTCTGCTTTTGGAAGCTCTGGAGAAACTTGACACCAAGGCCAGGTCCCGAGCCAGGGCGGGGGAGGGAGTAAACCATCTTCCCGGAGCAGGAAGTGAGGGAGAGAGAGAGTGTGCTGGAGAAGCTCTGTTTTTTTTGGCCTCTGCCAGCCCCGAGAGGGAGAGGGAGAGGGAGAAGGAGAAAGGCCAGAGGGAGGAGGATGGGGCTGGAGGAAAGATCTGTCTTTGTGTCCTACCCTCTCTCAGGAGGTGGAGGCTGGAGGTGGGGAGGGGAAAGGATGGAGGGCACCCAGGCCAGGCCAGGGTTTCTCCCTGCCTGCTCCCTGTGAGATGTGCAAGGGAGCTGGGGCCATAGGATCCAGGGATCAGAGGCCCATCAGGTGAGAATGTGGGTGTGCTGAGGAGTGGGAGGGCTGGAGGCGGGGAGACAGAGCCTTAGTGTGTCAGAGGGATGGGACTGGCCCAAAAGCACAACCAGAACACTGGCCCTGCATTCTCTCCAGCCTTGACCTCATAGGGCTCCCCCCAAAAGGCCTTGACCTTGTGCACTGCTCTTTCCACCAAACAGAGGCTGAGGGGTGGGGGTCATCCTGGGAAAAGCTCCAGGCTTAGGCAGGCTGGGGTACCCCCTCAGAAGGCAGACTTGCAGAGTCCCAGTGTGACTCCTGAGGGCAGGGTGGGATGTAGACAGAGGTAGCCATTCTGCTCCCAACAGAAAGGCCTCCTCAAGGGCAACTCCATCCCTAACTGTAATTCTCCCAGGGCCTTCCTTCCTAAATGTCATCCAAACCTCAAACTCAGTGCTAACACCCAGCCCTCCCAGGAACCCCAAAGCAGTCTCAACCCAAACACTATTCAAAACTGCTGAATTTAACCCCATATCTTAATCCTCATCCAAAACCTTACTGTAGCCCCAGCTCCAGACTCTCATCCTGATCTTTGTAAATCATAAGCCTGGCCCAGAGGTGTCTGTTGTGGGCTGGGAATTAGCAAACAGAGTTAACATGCATAGAGCATTTACAAGGTGTTAGGCACTGTAACCGGTTTTTTCTATTTCTTGTTTCGTTTAATTAATACCAACCCGACGCCTTAGGCATTACTATTACTACCGTTTTTACAGATAAGAAAACCAAGGCTCAGAAAGATTAGGCTAGTTACTCAGGTGAAGTGCCACCAACCCTGGATGTGACTGGAATCACTGCTCCCAACAGGAATATCTCACAGGGTAAGTGTGGGACCTCAACTGGTATATCTTATGTCTGCATGGCCGTTCTAGAAGCCAAACCAACTCCCATCAGATGAGATACAGATGGGGCTCTCTGCTTGGCTACTGAGTGAACGTTGGCTGTGAGGTCGCAGAGCCTGGAAACCCACTGCAGAGTGACAAAAGGTTCATAGCATAGATGGGAAGATTTGATCCAGGAAAGCAACCCCAGACCTGTTAACTCCCAGCTCTACAGAACCACTGAGACCCTCCACCACGGCCCTCACGCCACCACCGTGGGGTGCTCTTCCCAATCAGCCAGCTCTAACTTGGGCTCAGCTAATATTCTGATTCATCCTGAGGAGTGTGCCAGGCAAAATGCCACTCTAAATCACAAGGTCCTTCCGGAACACAGTAGGGGGAATCCTGGATCAGGACAGGGATGATGGCCTTCTAAGCACAGAGGGTGATCCCTGTCACACACACCCCCACCACACACACACGCTTACAGATGGGCTCGTTCATACTCTCACAGACTCTCCCATTCAGGACCTCTCCGGTTTCTTTTCTCTGCCCCGAACCTTATGTCTTCTCTAGTCCAGTGAGGGGAGCCAATAGGGGGGTCCACCTCCCTCATCCTAGAGGACCTCACTCAGGTAGACACTGGCCTGCAGGGTTCCCAGGACATCAGCAGGTCTGGGCCAGACCAGAGGGAAGGTATCGGCTCTCTGGAGTCCTCTATCCCTTCCTGGGTCAGGCTTTTTGTCTGGGTTTTCATGGCCAGGGTGTCTGTCCCACCATGAAGGACCACAGCAAGAAATGCTCTGTGTGTCCCACCCCCATCCTCACCACTCTCCAGCAGTCTTGAGAAGGTGACCCAGCCAGGGAACTCTGGCCACAAAAAAGCCAGATCTAAAGCCAGCTGGGAGACCCAGCCTATGGCCCAAGGTGCTCTGGCTTAAAAGCCAGACGTCCTCTCCTGGATACTCCTGGCCTGCAAGCACAGAACATCTTGACCACACGACCCTTGCCCCTAGTGTTGCACGTTGACATTACCTGGAGCCTTTCCACACCAGTCCGGGGACCCCTGAGATAGCCCAGGAGGCCCCCCAAAAGCACCTGCACCCAGTCCCATCTTGTTTTCCCGCCCTCCCCACATTCATCTCCCACTCAAATGCAGCATGCATGGTCTTTCTCTTCTGCCACCACTCCCAGCGTCATTTGGGAACCATAACCCGGACTCAGTAACAATCCTAAATATAATCAGCTCCTGGAGGAGAGGGGCCAGTGGCATAGGCAGAGTCGGACCAGGGGAGCGTGGGAGCCTGGGGAGGGAGGTGTGAGGCTCTGGTGCGATTCCTCCCCAGCTGTCTCTGCCTGGAATCAAAGAGCCAGGAATCCATGACTGCAGAGAGGTGGGAGCCGCTGCCCCTGACCGAAGCCCATCAGAACAGCTCCTCTGGGCCTGGTGACATGGAGTCCTCCCCAGCCCTCCCCCGGAAACTGACAGCTCCTGGGGCTGGGAATCCACCATGCACAGATCCCCTCCAGATTCCACAGATGCAGATAAAAGTCAGAATAGAAATAACCAGCTCTGAGAGGGGCGGATACAGATGTGGCCATCAGAGCCCCAGATGTGGCTCAGCCATGGCTGCTGCCAGGACTGCTGTGGCTATGAACAGGAATGCAGACCCAGATGGGAATGGGGATGGGGGCCAGAGGAGGGGCCAAGGCACAGAGTTGCTCCAGGAGGGTTGCAGCTCTGAGAAGGAGAGAGGTCTAGCGGCTGACTTCACAGAAAGACTCAGCCTGGTCCCGGGGAAAATAGATTCTTGCAAATGAATACTCCGCCCTCATCCACCCCAAGCCTATTACCCTCATTCTACACGCTCCTCCTCCTCCTGCTGCCTTCTCCTACCTCAGCCTCTAGCCGCAGTATCAGCTTCATTGGGACCCTTCTCTGATGGTGGCCCTGGGGTCCTCCTTGGGTACCTCCTGCCACAGAGGGGAGGGCAGCAATGCTGCCTCTGCGTCTGTCTCTGGGAAATGGAGGGACATGTCAGTGTCAGCCCGGCAGGTCAGCCTCTGTCCTAAGCCCCGCTAATACCCAGCATTCCAGGTGCCATAAAGATGAAGGGGCCCACGGCCCTGCTCATAAACACCGCCAGTGATAAAGCTGCCTATGCCATCACTCACGAGGCCCATTTACTTCCCACTTTATTTTTTTATTTTATTATTTTTTCTTTTTGCGGTACGCGGGCCTCTCACTGTTGTGGCCTAGGCCTCCCGTTGTGGAGCACAGGCTCCGGACGCGCAGGCTCAGTGGCCATGGCTCACAGGCCCGGCCGCTCCGCGGCACGTGGGATCTTCCCGGACCGGGGCACGAACCCGTGTCCCCTGCATCGGCAGGCGGACTCTCAACCACTGCGCCACCAGGGAAGCCCCTCCCACTTTATTTTGAACGTTCATCTCAAGAGAAGTTTACAAATCGCTAACAGCAGGAATTTTCCAGAAGTTGCAGAATATAATCAGTGCCTTCTAGGCCTTGCCCCTCTGACAGAGCACCTCCAGGGAGCCGCCTACCAGCGAATGGAAGAATCAGGAGGCCGAAGGCAGCCAGCAGAGTCTGCGTGGGAAGAGGCCAGGGAGTACCACTTTGCCCAGCCCCCGCCTTTGGGTGAGCTTGGCCTGTACCCCAGCCAGGCCCCATCCAGGTCCTGTTTGCAAAAATAAGGAGCCCAGCCCACGCTCAGCTATTCTGGGAGGATTAGCTATCTCAACACAGAACATCTCTCTTAGGCAGGAAGTTTTCTTTAAATAGACCCTCCCATTTCAGGATGGGCCATTGCCTTTGGTCAAGCCTTGGGGGAGGGGAGGTGAAGGAAGATAGCTGTCACTGTCCTCTCTTAAGGAGCCAGAGCGGCAGCACCGAATTGCCAGGTCCCCCCACCGCAGCACTTCTCTTTGGCATCCCGTTCATCTGCAGCTTTGGGATCCATTGGCCTCTGAGTGGAAATTTTAGGACTGGTCCCTCAGCATCGCTCTGTCCCTTCGATGATCTCCAGGGATAGCCTAGTGCATTTACCACAGAAGCAAAAGCTCTTTTAGAAAAATTCACCCCCTTCTTCCAGTCTCCTCGAAAGAGCCAGACTAATACTTCCTAAGTACTTACTGTGTGCTTCACATGCTTGAACACATCTAATTTCATCTTTACAACTCTGCAAGTGTAGAAATACCACCATCCTCTTAAACACGAGGGACCAGCCTCAGAGAGGAAAAAATAATTCACCTGAGGTCACACAGCTACTAGACAATGGGGCAGAGCCAGGACTCGAACTCAGGTCTGAGCCCCCGACCTGTGCTTTCTCTTCCATGTCACACTCCACCTGAGAAGGCAGGAGGCTGGACCCTGAGTGGGCAGAGGAAAGAGACAGAGAGACTCACACAGCACCTCCCTCACAGTCACACTCCAGCTGTGACTCACCTGGCTGCCTTCCTGACACGAAAGCATCCGGCTTCACACCTGGACTCACACAGCTTCCCACAGCCCAGCAAGCCGTGGGGTAGCCATTGCTTCCCCTTCCTTCACCAGAGGGGAGTAAATGGCTTTTAGAGTTCCACCTGGAATTAGAGGTTGGTAAGGATTGTCAATGTCAAATGGGTTTAAATCAAGGCAGACTCCCGGGAAGAGAGGAGACTGTGGCCCGGTTTACAAAGAAGTGAAATTCTTTGTGCAGAAAGGAGGGAGAAGAAAGCCCCAGAACAGTGAAGGGATGGATCAAAGGTTGGAGAACTGGGCCCATCACGGTGGGGAGGGAGTGGGAACACCAGGGATGACACACACTGCGTGGGGCTCAGTGGCCATCTGCAGTTCTCCCATCCAGAGCCCCGAATCCCCGGATCCCTGCGGGGGCCGCAGCAGCCCTCCTCACGCGGTCTACTCCGCATTCTTCACATTCTTTACGCTCAATTAAGGAGAAATAATCAGGGGAGTAAGCAAGGCCGCAGCAGGGCGGCCATGCCCCATACTGGCGGCGTCACGTGTGCGGAAACAGCCCCCCTCAGTCAAGCCAAACTGGAGCTGGGACCCAGGGGCCTTTGGGGGATGAGGAAGGCAAGTGATGAGGACAAAGGTGTCTCTCTGTGCCGCACAGAGACAAAAGAGGGTGAAGGAAGTGGGAAGGGAGTGGAAGCAGGAAAGAAATGGAGACAGAAGGCCAGGTCAGAGCAGAGGGGAGGTGTGCAGCCAGAAGACCTCAGCCATCCTTTTCTTAACCGTGTCACTGCTTTACCACAATCACAACATCGTGTCAACATCGCCATCCTTCACCATCATCAGATGCCCTTTGAGACGGTCCTGGATGCATAGAGGGGTTGTTGCCTTCACCAGTTAGTGGCATGTCATAAGAACAGTACCTCCCTGTGACCTTTAAAACATTCTGCCCATAGTCTGCAGGGGATGCCATTCTTGACCCCAGTGGAATCTGCGCGTCTTTTCCTCCACTTGGACCCAACAGGCCCGGTCAGTCAAGCGAAATCGTACTTTCACAAGCCTCTATCCGAGGGCTGCCTCCACCCCACTCCCAAGCCCCACTCCCACAAAAGCCCCCCCGACATCCCCAGCAGACCCAGAGTCTCCTCTGGGTTCCTCCTTCACTGGTACATGGAACCAGGACAGATCTTATGCTGTTTTGTAATTTTAGGCATGTTTGTCTACATCCCCACTAGAATGAATAACAACTAAACGAATGATCATTATTATTTATCGAGCATGTTCTATGAGCCACGCACTGTGTTTGCACTTGACAGATCACGTCATCTCATCCTTTTAAGGTCCCTAGAGGTCGTTATTATTATCCCCCATTTGCCCGTGAGGAAGTTGAGACTTAGAAAGGTTAAGTAACCTGTCCAAAGTGATCCAGCGAGTAAATCAAGGAGGAGGAGCTTGAACACAGGATTGTAAAATGCCCAGACCCGTGATATTTATCTAACGCTGAGATGTTTGAGCACAGGGTCTGTATGTAGCCTTGTTCATCACTATATGGCGAAGAACAGGTGCTCAGTGTAGGATGGGGGGATGGAGGGATGGATAACGTGGGCTTTACAGAGTTTCAGCAGTGGAACTAGACCAAAAGCTCCCTTCCCACCTCCCTTATCAATGGATCAAATTTGTGAGATGATTTGTTAGACCAAAGCCCCACTATGCTCTTTATTGGGTCGACTGTGAGGACACACTCTGTGGGCACTTCGGAGATTCAGTCTATGACCATATCCATGCTCAGTCTGCGGCCACTTTGGGGTCTCAGTCTGTGGTCAGAGGTAGGAGCCAGCTTATAATCAGGGAGGGAATCAGTGTGGGCCCAGCGTCCAGGATCAGTCTGTGGCCGGTGGGTGTCTGAGGAAGAGAACACCTCTCCGCCAAGCTGACTTGCAGCTGAGTAGAGAACGGGACAGTCTCAAGCCAGAGCACCCTGCTCCTGGGCACTTAGAGGTGGATGACACGTGTGAAGAGTAACTGGGAGTGTAGGCTCGTCCAGGCCGGAGTGCCCTGGGAACGGGGGTAAGAGGACGCACCCACTCAGCGAGCGCCGTGCTGTGAGTCCCACATACGTGTGAGCGTGTGGTGTGGCACATGTGTGTGCTCTGTGTGTGTGGCGGGGCGACAGGGGCTGGGGAGGCTGGGGGAGACAAGCACACACCTGTAATAACATTGGCTTCAGACGCTAGGAGAGAAGAAATTCCCCCAACTGTTTTATCAGAACCCGAGTTACCAAATTACGTTGTTGTTTTAAATTTGAGCTTCTCTGCCTGCAAACGGGGCGGTGGCGGGGGTGGGGGGCAAGGGGTTGGGGATCTCAGGTTCACGAGCTTCATGCCTGGCTGGGCCTGAAGCTCCACTTCCCCACCCAGCCCGGGCTCCCAGAGCTCCCAGGCCCTGTGAACAAAAGTCTTCTCTCTTGGGGCTTTGAAGTGGAAACACTAACTGCTCCCTTTAATTAGAAAGAAACCCCCTATTGTTCCTGCTTTATTACTGATGGATGAAGATTGGGGGGGGTGGATTCTGAAGAGCAGGAATGGGGTAGGGGAGGAGGGGAGGGGACACGAAATCTCTGTTTAAAATAGAGAATCTCCACACTGTTTCCATGCATCACACCAGATCTCTTTGTCCTTCAATCAACCACGATTTTACAGGACATCCAGACTTTGATTAGATGTTATAGGAAAGCTAGAGGACAGGGTCTCAGCCCTCAAAGAGTTTATAATCAAGGTAAGGGAGGCAGGGCAGGGGGACAAGAAATGAAAGATAATTGATACTAAATCAGTACTGCCAATATAAGCAAGAAGAATTTAGAATACATAGAGCAGGGAGATAGTCCCACAAGATAACCTCGTAAGAAAATTCGGGGGTGGGGGGTGGGTGGGAACTAGGGACTTGGGCTGGATGCTGCAGACTGGAGAGAACTGACAGAGAGTCTAGGAAAGGGTATTCCCACTCCAGGCAGGGTAAATGGTCCATGCAAAGGCAGAGAGGTAGGAATGGGCACCTTGTCTTTGGGGGACTGTAAGCAAACGGGTCTGGTTGTAGAGGGGGGTGCAATGCAGAGGAAGTGCGAGAAATCAAGTTGCATGGCGCAGGTGTAGCACAGGAGTGGAAGACTTTGAGAGCACATAGAGGACAATGGCCTTGATGAGATAATCGGGGAGCTATTGGCTCTTCTTGAGCAGGGGAGTGACCTGATAAATAGTGGCCCCTGGGGAGATGAAGCTGGTAGCCCTGTGCAGCAAGGCATGGAGGGGAGACAGAGGAAGGGCGGGGAGACCCATTGAGGAGCTCCTGGGGAAACCCAGGTAATGATGGCTTAGACTAAGGTGACGTCGGTGGGACCAGGAAAGAAAAGGTGCGTCGGGGATGGATTTCAAAGGAAGAAATACGATGTGCTGACAGAATAGATATCAGGGGATAAAAGGGTGGGAAGAGTTAAAGATACTTCCAAGACCTCTGGTCTGGGAGACTAGGTAGTACTGGAGGGGGAAAGAGGGTAGAAGCCCTCTAGGAGAAGTGAGGGACCAGAGAAGTAAATAAGCAAGGCCCCCCGAAAGCCTTATTCTCCCTTCCAAATGCCAAAGATGGCCTGAACTCAGTACTCAGAGGATAGCAACTCCAGGGCAGGAAAACGTTGTTCCCTGTGACAGGGAATGCCATTAATGAAAACAATAACATTTGTACAATCTTTTTTTCATGCACTTCAAAGTGATTCACACCTGTGCCTCATTTGACCCTCAAAAGAACCACAGCAGGTATCATTATCCCCATCCTGCAGGTGAAAAAACTGAGTCCCAGAAAGACTGAACAACTTCCTCTAAGTTACACAACTAGTTAAGGGCAGAGCTGGGAGCCAAAGCCTTCTGCCTTTCAGCTCAGAACCCCTCCCAATGCCTGCTGGCAGCCCAGGGGAAGGGAGGGGACTGGAGCTGCATGTGCCCCGTGTCACTGGGGGCAAGGAGGCTGAGGGTCAGAGAGAGGGTCCACCCCGGACTTCAACCGCACCTCCAGCCTGCCCCTCACACTCACATAGGGCGTAAGTCGGGAGCCCAGAGTTGGAAACGCCAAGTCCAATCAGACCTCACAAGCCCACAGATGGTTTGAATCAACGTGCTACCTTGATAGGAATAATGAGGAATCCTGAAGACAGTCTTATGCCAGCTCCATCCATCTGGACAGAGAACCTCATCTTCCACAAGAATTATGCCATCCAGGGTCCCAGTGCCTCCAAGCTGGGCAAATCCCTCATGGGAAAGGCCCCTGATCCCACATCACACCTGCTCCCCAGCCCCCCCAGCAGAACCTTCCACAGATTTTCCAAAATCTCTGGCCTCAGGTTCTGATTTGACAAACTCTGACTTCCTAGGCCTTTCTTGAGGCTGAAAATGGCTCCTAGGGAGGAATGGGGGACCACGGGTTACACAGCCAGGGCAAGGGTTGTGAGGCAACATCGTGAGGTGGGTGGGCCTGGACCCAGACAAATGCAGAACCAGACAAACGTCCCACCCACTTCCTGGCAGAATGAGGATCCCCAGTTTCATTGTTTCATTCATTCGACATGACAAACATCGTCATGACATTTCCTTTGATGGGACAACTGACCTAGGGCACCCAAATCTCATGAAGCAGAGGGTTAGTCAATCCATGAGGTCACAGAGTCCCAGGACCAGAACCAGACCTATGGTTTAGAATAAACTTGCCTCTTCCTGGGGTAGCCCTTTGGAGCCAGGCCCTCAGAATGGCAGCCGTGGCCCTTCCGTAGGGAAAGCTTAGACTTGGGATCTTGACTGTCCCCACACACAGGAGGCCCTGTGGTCAGGGACCAGCTTTAATGAAAATCTGGCCCTGCCCCACCCCCTTGCCTAGCAAAGCTTAATCTGAAGCTTAAAAAACAATGAAGTTAATTTTTAAAAACCTTTTATTGAGTTCCATGAGACCCCTGTTAATTTTATTGTTTCAATAAAGCATTTATTTAATTGTCTCCAGAAGAGCCCTGTTAAATGCACAGATGTAACCTGAGTCAGAAGGAAGGGAGCAGGAGCCTTTTTCTCACCCTGTCCCGTTAGCACATTAGCAGGATTCTGTTATTGGATTAGCTGATTGTCACCTTAAAAGTCACAATGTAGAGCCCTGAGGGAGAGACACAAGGCAGGTAAATTCCTGGGAAGCAGTTCAGGTCACAGTTTCCGGAAGCAGGAAGCCAGGCTCATGATAAGGAGACTGGGTTTGGTTAAGACAGAAGGAGAGGATTTCTTTCTGCTGATGAGGAGACATTTGTTACTTAGCCTCTGGCACGAGGCAAATATCCCCGAAAAAAAATCAGAGGACAAGCACATTACAAGAGATATGGTGTCCAAACCACAGGAGGGGAAGGGCTCAGCTTGAGCCCTCTGGAAGCTCGCTGGAATGTCAAGTTCAATCAATCCACAATTATTTAGTACTGAGTACCTGCTAGATGCTGCCACTACTTGGCGACTCGAGCAAACAGCAGTGCACAGAACACAGACCCTGATCTCATGGTGCTTACAGTCTAATGAGGGGAGAGACAGACAACAAAAAAGTAAAAATATAACAGACGTATCAAGATAATTTCAGATGACAAATGCTCTGCAGACAGAACAGAGTAATGTGGTAGAGAGTGGGCAGAGGAGGCCTGTCTGATGAGATGACATTTGAGCCAAGACTTGAATATACAGAGAAGGAGCCACAGGAGGGAAGAGCTTTCCCTCCTGAGAAGAGCTTTCCAGGCAGAGGGAACAGCAAGTGCAAAGGTCCTAGGGCCCTATTTTGGGAGGAGCATTATCAAACAACTAAGTAATCAGACGAGCATGATCTGGGAGAGGCCCAGGAGACCCTCTTACACAAAGAAGATTTCAAGAAATACCTCAGGACAGAGACTCATCATTCATGTTTGTGTCCCTGGTTATTTGCTTGATGTCTAACACAGAGTAGGTGACCAATAAACGTAGAATTGAAAGGGGGGGAAAGGAATGAGAGGAAGGGGAGGATTGAACATTTAGAGGGCACTTCACTTAGTCAGATTACTTTTTTCTCTTTTTTTTGATTTTTTTTAACATCTTTATTGGAGTATAATTGCTTTTCAGATTACTTTTTAATTCAACAGCCAATTAAAAGAGAAAGAAGAGGGGGAAAAAAAGGCTCAGTTTATATGTTAGGTCATTCGTTATCAAGCTAAAGGAGGCTCAGGGGAGGAAGAAATGGGGATTATACTTCTAGGTCCATCTAGGAGACTAAAGTGTAATTGAAGTAACAGTAATAGTAATCAGTCCTAAAATTATTATAAGCCCTGCTTCGGAGCTTACAAAATGCTTTTGCATACATTGACCGTTTCTAACAGCCCTGTGCAATAAAAAAATAACAATATTAATCAATATTTAACTAATTGCCTATAAACCACGGCACCATGCGAGGTGATGGGGATATACCAGAAGAAGAAATATAACAAGGCCCTGTTTTCACAAAGTATACAGTCCAGAGTAGACCGATTTCAATCGAATGACACAAGTGAGAGAAACGACAACCGCGGTGAGTGTTGCAAGAGACAGGTACACAGGGTACAAGAATCCATACTGGGGTTGGTCAGGGAAAGCTTCTTTGAGCAGGTGTCTTAAGAGCTGAGCTCTAAGGATGAGTGGAGTAACTCGGCAAAGAGGGGAGATAAGAGTGTTCCAGCAGAGGGCACCGTACATGGGGACAGAGAGCAAGGTGCAAATGAGAAGCAGGGGAGGGTAAACGGGCCTCAGCAGAGACAGGGAGGAAGGGCATAGTTCAGGCGAAAGTGGGAGAGGTGGGCAAGGCTATAGCATGTGGGGCCTCAGAAAACATGAAAGAAGGTTTGTCTTTGGCCTATAGGAAACTAGAAGCCAGTGACAGTTCTAAGTCATCTTCAGATATTTGAAGAGCTGTCCTGAGGAAGATGGTTTAGATTTACTACGATCAAATAATGTCTTGGCTACCTATAAGAAAGTGAGCTTCTCCATCACGGGGCTGGGGGTTAGTGGGTGACTGGGCTATCCCAATGTCAGGGAAGAGTCCTACTTTGGTCAGGAGATGGGCAGGATCAGTGACTCCAACTTTTTCACCATCAAGGATTCCTTTTATCCATCCTGCTGCCCCACAAACCCCAGGGGTTTTTTTTTTGTTTTTTTTTTTTTAGGAGCCCTGGGTGCCTGCAGGGGTTACCTGTTCAGTAACGCACCTCATACCAGCTTTCTTCCCTTCCCTGTCTCCATTCCCCACTCCATTTCCTTCCGAAATAGATTACTTGCACTCAGATCCTCATCTCTTTGATTCCTTGGTCACGGTCCCTTCCTCTGAACCATTGCCATTCTTATCTTAAGATATATAACACAGTACTGCCAGGACTGAGACCAAGAATGAGGACAGTCTAGACCAGGAACTTAGAATGTTCCCCATGCCATTTTCCTACTAATAATCTAGTCTATTAAGTAACTCTATACCTGCCAGGAAATTGTAGATAACTGAAAAAAAAAAAAAGAAAACAGGTAAAGCATGTATGTTCATGTATGTATATGAGTGCGATTTTAGCTGATTTATTCACTAATTTTTCCACATATATTCTAACAGCTCAAATATCATTTATCTCTACATCTCCCTTTCACCTCTAAATAATTGTGTCTATTGACCATCTTCATTTCAGCCCCATTTTCCTTTAAGAAACCCCAGATTTTTGAAAGAGTCTGCCTACCAGAGTACATTTCCGTAACATAATTCCCCCCCGCCCCATTTTTCTTAATAAAAGAACCAGTGTCACTCATCAGCACAAGAGACCCAAGGCATGACATAATTCTGGCCACAAGCAAAGAAAGTCAATGTTTCCCTTGACTGGGCAAACTTACCATGAAATATTTCCTATAGGTTTTCTGGAATATTGACAATAGCTCCCCCTTCCCCAATAAGTTTACAGACTCCTGAAGATCTTTGGGGTCCAGGCTGAGAACTACTATTTGATGGTCATACCCAAGGTCTCTTCCAACAAGGGGACTCTGAACCATGATGTACAGCCTCCTTGTGGGCAGACATTTGGGGAATGAGCAATGGACGTGAACTAAAGCAGTCAGGGAAAGCTTTCTGGAAAAAGAAAGTCTTGGGTGGGGCTTGAAGGATGGGCAAGCTTTGGAGAGGTGGGGAAAGGATGTCATCAGGCAGGAGAAGCAGAGAATGCTCTAAGATGGGTGAAGCAACCAGTCAGGCTGCAACACAGCATCAGGAAGTACTCGTGGAAACAAGAATAGAAGAGGTAGGTTGCGACTGACTCTAAATGCCAAGCTAAATTATCCTCCAAATGATGGGGAATCATCAACGATTTTAGAACAGAAAAATGATGTGTTGGAAGCACTGTTTCTGGCAGATGTATGTGGTGCCCGTACACGCTTTGAGATGGGAGGAGAACATCGAGGGGACGCAGTCAACAGACCAGATGTGTGAGGAAGAGCCTAGACTGGGGAGGAAGGCTGTGAGGAAATAAAGGGGCAAATCCAAGAGACTTTTTTTTTTAAGCACAGGATTTAAATTTGGGTTTGGAAGCATCAAAGAGACTGAGGTGTCTTGGAGCCTGCCGGTGCAGAAATGAGACAGTCACCAAGGGAAGCCTGCGGGGGGAAGGAGATGATGAGCGCGTGGGGCATCGTAGGGCATCTTTGCACGCACCATCCTTCACAGTGGTTACCTCTGCAGGTGGGGTTGGAGGGCAGGCAAGGTGGCTTTCATATCTTATGATATATAATCTCTTTTAATGGAGGGATTTTGTGTAATTTTTACTTCCTTTTGGTGCTTTTTGGAATTTTTCAACTAATTATTTTAATTCCATGCAGACACCCAGAGTCTCGTTAACCCTTTGTAAACCATCTCCCCCGCAGGGAAGGGGAAGGAGAGAATGATTTACAGAGTCTGCTGGGGTCCCTGAAAAACACTTCATAGGAGTTTAGTCTCAGCTCCTGAGTCTCTGGCTCTCCCTGGGAGGGTGTGTGTGTACCTCTTTCAGTGTCTCCCTCCTTCTCTCCCCACTGCCCTGTGACCCCATCAGGGCTTGCCTCTGTCCTTTAAAGGCTCAAACGTCATCAGACACCCATCTTTTCTGGTCCAGCTGGAGACTGGATTCTGAAGACTTAGCCTGAAAGAAAAAGAAGAGTAAAATGTCTCGTTGATGGTTTTTGTTTTTGTTTGTGTTTTGCGGTACACGGGCCTCTCACTGTTGTGGCCTCTCCCGCTGCGGAGCACAGGCTCCGGACGCGCAGGCTCAGCGGCCACGGCTCACGGGCCCAGCCGCTCCGCGGCATGTGGGATCTTCCCGGACCGAGGCACGAACCCGCGTCCCCTGCATCGGCAGGCGGACTCTCAACCACTGTGCCACCAGGGAAGCCACAGACACCCATCTTTGAAGCAAGTTTGCAGTACTGAACTTGGAAAGACTGACCTTGGGATTTGTATAGCTGAAATTAGCCCAGCCCAGACCATGAACTAAACAACGGACACAGGACGGAAGATGTAAGAGTACAGCTCTGCCATCAGAGGCATCTGTGTCCAAATCCCAGCTCCGCTGCAAGTTATCTAACTGCTCTATACATCAATTTTCTCATCTTGAAAATTGGAGATAATAATAGTATTTATCTCCGAGAGGTATTAAGTGGGTTAAATGATGATGAAAGGCATTTAATGAGTGTACTCTATCATTAGACTTAATAAGAACAATAAGAATAATAAATCTTTATGACCAAGCTTTGTTGCTTGGAGGCAAAAATCACCGTAATGCGCTTCCACCTTGGTTCCCACTGGTGGCACTTGTTTGCCTCTGCTGCTCCTTTTGACAGGAATTTTTCTTTTCTTCCCCAACCAACAAAGAGCTGAGAGAAGACCTGAAGCGGGGTCCAAGCTGCTGCTTCCTGATTTCCTGGTAGTCTGCTCTGCCACTTACGATGTGTGTGACATTCGACAGATTCCTTAATCTCATGAGCCTCAATTCCCCCATCTATAAAATGGGTGTAGTAATACTGACCTCACAGTACGTGTCAGAGGTTAGACGGTTCCTGGTGCACAGCAGGCGTTCAGCACAGGATAACTCTCCATCAGGGCTCCAGGTAGGGGCCAGCTCTTCCCTGCCCCAGACCCTCCACAGTTCCCTCTGTCCCTAACAGCTGATGGCGAATCTCCCCAATTACATGGTAAACTCCTCAGGGCAGAGGCAGGGCCAAGGCATCTTTAACTGTAAGGGACAGTCTTCTTTCTGGGCCTGGGTCCAGGCCAGCCTCCCGGGGCAGCTGGGGAAGAGGGAGAGAATTGTCAGCCTTCTGGAGGTCCAAGACCAGATGCACAAACTCAACAGCCCCTCTTTCTTCTTCTTTTTTCTCTACTTTCCAAACCACAGCCCTGAGGCTGCTCGAAAAGAACTGGTTCTTTCTATTTGACTATGGCCTGGGAGAAAAGTTGCCCCATTGACTCAGGGCACATTTGGCTTGGTCAGAGAAGGTGTGAATTGTTAGATCGGATCACCTGGCCCCTATGCTCCCATTCCTATCCCTCTCCCCTGCAAAGGCCTCTGGACAAAGGCAAAGGCCTCCTCTCTACCACCCCCTGCCACCAGAGTCCACCCATCACCCATTGATCCAGTGGCCAACTCTTCGTCCCTCTACCTGCTTCTCCATCTGCCCAGGGAACAGAGACCCTAGGGTTTAGCCCTCACTGTTCTCCCTCCCCTAGCCTGGGTCCAATGCCAAGGCAGCCACCTCCCTCCTTCCCCTAGGTAATGGCTCTAAACAGGTACCTCTCAGCCTTCTCTGTCCTCAGCTCCATGCCCCCAGCTCCTCCAATCAAAGGAACCAGTGAAGGAAGAGGACACACATCCCAGACATCCAGGAAAGGGAGAGAAAGAGAAGCTGTCATAGAGCATCTCTCTGGGCTGGTAGGTGAAGCTAAGCAGGAGGGAGGAGGGGGGAAGAGTGAGGCTGGCTCGGGGAGGGAGACTCTGGACCACAGATCTGGAGGCCCAGACAGAGAGAGACCAGCCCGGGCAGGGAGAGCTCTGAGCCCAGAGGGCCTTTTGGTTTCTGGGGTCCTGGAGGGCCTCACCCTCAGCCAGGGTCATGGAGCCAAAATGGCTCACGTTCCCAACTTGAGACCCACAGAGAGGAACTAAGCTCTTTTCCAGAAACGGGTGGAAAGATCTTTCCTGAGCCACAGCTTTCTGTCTCTGTCTTTGTCTGACTACCCTCAGGATTCAGGGGCGTTTTTCTCTGTCTCCGTGTTTCTGCATCTTTGTCTATCTTCTCTCCTCTCCTCTCTCTTTCTCTCTCTGCCCCCCATCTCTGTCTCTGATCATTTCTTGGGGACTCTGCCTTGGGGCTCCCGCTCTCCAGTGTGTAGGAAACCCGACCCTCATCATCTGTTTTTTATATTTGGGAAACGTCAGCTTCACTTCCTACCTGAGGGAAGGGGGGGTGGGGGCGCAGGCTGCCGGCTCCACCCCTTTCCCTCCCCCCTTCCTCTTCAGAGCCCATCCCCTCCCCCAGCTCCTTGCCCCGGGGAGGACAGACCGAGGCCTTCCCTGTGCTTGGTCACTGTGGCACCAAGAATCAGGCCTTAATTCATAGTCTTCCCTGTGCAGCTCACCACGGGCTGGGGGAGGCAACGAGGCCTCTTCTGATCCACCACCGGTTTACTGATTCGGGGAAAAACTGAAAATTCCAGAAACAGAGAGAGCCCAGGAGGCTGAGAGATTTCACCAGTGGAAATCAGGAAGGAGAGTAGTTAAAGTCATTTCTGCCTCTAGGCAGAGTTATGGTTCGCTGTCTAACATGTTGTCACAGATGTTTATTTGTTTAATATCATCATTAATACTAGCTACAGATTACCCATATTGAGGGCTTAGCTTGTGCCAGCACATTTGCTGATTTTTTTTTTTTTTTTTTTTTTTTGAGGT
>NC_041225.1:59122326-59191118 GCF_002837175.3 Physeter macrocephalus
CGGCATGTGGGATCTTCCCGGACCGGGGCACGAACCCGTGTCCCCTGCATCGGCAGGCGGACTCTCAACCACTGCGCCACCAGGGAAGCCCCTGTGCCAGCACTTTTTATGTCTTTGCATTTCATTCACTCAACAGCCTTACGGAGTAGGCACTACTATATCATCTCCCATTTTCTGCATAAGAAAACGAATACCCAGAGAAGTTAACTAACTCACCCAAAGTAACTCGAATAATGAAATTTGAACCCAGGTTTCTTGGACTCCAAATCGCAAGCTCTTTGCTCTACATCAAGGTTTCCAAGACCTGAGAAATGTATTTTGTACATTTCCTTTTAAAGAAAATAAATCCACAAAAACTCTAAGAATAGACCTTTAAGATCCCAGGGACCCATGTATCCCGGTTGGAGAAGCAGTATCTGTAATTCAGTATTTTCTGGGAGACCCTGAAGAACAAGCTAGCAAAGATGACGTGGAAAGGCTACAAGCGGGCATTTCAGGAAAGGGAACTGGGAGGGCCACAGGGGAAAACACTAATGATAGCTGCAAGTCAGGAGCCAGTGCAGGCTGCAGGCTGGGGGAGTCTGGTTCTGTACAGGGAAATGAAAAGGGGGTAACTGGGCCAGGTGGAGGGCTGGGGACGGCTCACAAAGGCCTGAAGGCCCAGTTCAATTTATCCTCCAGGTTGCTGAGCAGGAGAGTGATATTCCAAAAGAGGTCTTTGAGACCTGGGCTGGAGGGAAAAGGCAGACAATAAAGAGGCTACTGGCCTTGCCAGGTCTTCGAGACAGGGCGGATGGGCAGACGGTAGATCTGGATCCTCAACCAGAGTTTTGTGTCTTTTTCAGTTCTTTGAAATGATGATTCCACTCCTTGGGTGGCAAAAAAAAAAAAAAAAGAAGAAGAAGAAAAAGCAAACAAGCACAATTTGGTTAAGAACTCAAGAAACTGCCAATTCAGAAACTCTAATCTGTTCAAAAAGTTCAATCCCTTTTTTTCAGAGTCCAAAAACCTATTTCCATCAAAGATTGTATATGTCTGTATGTCTGAGAGCTGGCAAGGGAGACAGAGTGAGTGTGAGAACGAGTGCTGAAATGCCTTTGTTCCTGTGTGTGAGGCCACTGTTCCGTGGCCTCATGTGTGTGCATTGTACGTATGGACACTCAGGCCTGTTTCTCAGGCCCTGTGTGCATTGAACTTTCAAACCATAACAGAAACACTGAAGCTTGGCAAAGATATCACAGGAATAATTATCTAATTTCAGAACATGTTATTATAATACCTATACAATGTGTAACGAACTCAACAATGTTCATGTTATATTCACCAACTCTGAGTTATAGATTCTTAATGCCAAGTCCTACCTAGGAGGCTCCTCCAAGACCCTAGAGCAGAGCAGGCCCCAAAGAAAGCTCGTTAAGGAATATTCCCCCCACAATGGCTTCCTTGTGGATCAGGAGGTTTGGCTAATAGATACCAAGAGATCTTTGGAAAGGGGGACAGAGCCTATCTTGAAATGGCAACTCTGTCCTCCCAGAATCCCCATTCCTCCCCAGCAAAGGAGCCCTGGAACTGGTAAGGAAATGGCCATATTAGGGTCACAGAGGTAGAGAGGCTTTCCCTGACTCAGCTGTCGGCCAGGGGGGCCCCATGATCGGCAAGGCTCCCCTCTTCCGGCAAGGCTCCCCTCTTCCCCAGGCGGCTGGATTGGACTGTAGCTGTGTGAGGGGAATGTTTGCTGTTTGCTGCTGCTCCCTGTTGACTTTAGCCAGTAGCTCTGTTTACAAACCCAGGTTGGTTTTCCCAGCACAGTTAATTAGACCAAAGACATCTGGTGTGAGGGCTGGGGAGGGCATCTGCTCAGAGCCTTCCCCCTACACCCAGCAGCCAAGGGCCAGGGCAGGGCAGAGCAGCTAAACAGGACCAGACCAAACTCCACCAAACCCAAGGTCCTCAGGAGAATCGTGGCTTCTCTCACTCAGCCCTCCCATGTTTTCTAAGTTAGACTGGGCCCCAGGGGACCCCAGGAGTCAGGATTGGTTGCCCCTTCATCAGTGGGATCACAGGATGGAGATCAAGGACTCAGAGCTGTCCTCTGCCCTTCCAGGTCCAAAAGAACCGGCCAGAGATTCCTGTCCCCTCTCTCATCACAGAGACTGTGCTTTCTGTAGGAAGGCCAGAACCTCTTCAGCCTCCTGGAGGAAAGATTTTCTAAGCCCTCCACCTCCTCCCTGACTCCTCTCCAGCCGATCTCTGACACTGCGGGGCGGAAAGAGATGAACCAGTAGAGGACCAGGAGGCAGGAAGGTGCCCCGGAAGGTGGGAGGATCTAGGTGCACAGTTCCTGGGCGGTGGGGAAGTGGAGGGCTGGGAGGGGGAGGGGCAGCGGCTTATCTCTCCCAGGAGGGGGGAGCTCACTCCAAACAACTAATGCACTGGCGTGTGAAAGCTCCTCAATTAGCACTAATGATGCAATCAGGGAGGGAGGAGGAGGGGCCAGAAGTTCTGGTGGAGTCAGCACCTACTTACACACGCGGTATACACTCTCTTCCTCGGACACAGTATCCCCTTCAGATACACTAAATGCACACACTCCAGAGACAATCTGGACCACGCACGTCCGTGGGTACAAAGGCACTCTTTGTACAAATTACTAGCACGAATATGGTTCGTGATCCGCTGCTAACCGCGTCTGACTGCGGGGATCCCGGGGCAGGGGTTCCATCTGGGGCTTCGGGGACAAAGAAAATCAAAAAACTTGGTAGAGGAGGTTGAAGAGGGCATCTCCGAAAACCTCAAGATTTTTCTTCTGATCCCAGAGTTCCCGTCCCACCAGCGCTCGCAGGTGCCAGCCCCTCCCTCAGCGCCGCCTCCCCATCCCCCGCCCCCGAATCCGGGACTGAGCCAGGAGCCGCCACCCGCAGTCCCACTCGCGGGAGGCGGGGCCCACGCTCCTTCCCTGCGCCCAGCCCGCCCCAAGGCCCCGGGTCCCCGGGAGGGCGCTCTGGGACTACGCGGATCCGAAGCACCCCGGACCCAGCTGCTCGTCCCCTCCAGAACCCGTTACCCGCTGGCCTCGCCCCTTCATCTTCCCCCCCAACCCTGCCTGGCCGGCTCCGTTAGCCGCCTCCCGGTCCCGTTATCCGGCCGCCCCGACCCCATCATCCGCCCTTGCGCTGGGCCCGAGCCCCCGCGCGTCCCGGGGCCGCTGCCGCCCCCTCCCTTTCTCGCCGGCCCAAGCTCGGGGGCCGCGGGCTGGGCAGGGCCGGAGCCGCCTCCGCGCCGCTTCCCAGGCCCGGACGGCCGCGGGAGGAGGTCCCGCTGTCAGTCAGCGGGGAAGGCCGGGCCGGGCAGCCGAAGGGGGCGGCGCCGAGGACGGGCTCTGGCCGGGAGCTGGGAGGCGGAGGCGGAGGGGGCGGGGGCGGGGGCGGCTCCGGGCCTTATAAGCGGCGGGGGCAGGGCGGGAGGGAGGCAAGTGTCAGGCCGATGTGCAGCTCGCGAGGGGCCGGGGTCGGGGCCGCCGGGGCCATGCGCGCGGGCTGGGCAGGGGACCCGCGGGGCGCAGAGCGTAGCCGCTTCGGAGCCTGAGCCTCCCGGGGCCGCGGCCGGGGAGCCGCGCGGGGCCGGCCGGCCGGGGGGAGGGGAGCGATGCGGCGCCGGCGGGCCGCGGTGGCCGCGGGTTTCTGCGCCTCCTTCCTGCTGGGCTCGGTCCTCAACGTGCTCTTCGCACCGGGCTCGGAGCCTCCGCGGCCAGGCCAGTCCCCCGGGCCCTCGCCAGACCCGGGCCCGGGCCGTCGCGGGGGCCGCGGGGAGCTGGCCCGGCAGATCCGAGCGCGCTACGAAGAGGTGCAGCGCTATTCCCGCGGGGGCCCCGGTCCTGGGGCCGGCCGGCCGGAGCGGCGGCGCCTGATGGACCTAGCTCCGGGCGGCCCGGGCCTGCAGCGTCCCCGCCCCCCGCGGGCCCGGCCCCTGCTCGACGGCGCTCCGGGCTGGCCCCCGGCTCCTGGCCCGGGTTCCCCCGGCCCCGGATCCTCCGGCCCGGGCCCGCGCCTGGGCTGCGCCGCGCTCCGCAACGTGTCCGGCGCACAGTACGTGGGCTCCGGCTACACCAAGGCCGTGTACCGGGTCCGCCTGCCCGGCGGCGTCGCGGTGGCGCTCAAGGCGGTGGACTTCAGCGGCCACGATCTGGGCAGCTGTGTGCGCGAGTTCGGGGCGCGGAGGGGCTGCTATCGGCTGGCGGCCCACAAGCTGCTCAAGGAGATGGTGCTGCTGGAGCGGCTGCGGCACCCCAACGTGCTGCAGGTACGAGGGGGCGGGTGCAGGGATAAGGGTGCTGGCTGGACGTGCCCGTGCCCGACCACTCTGGCTGGAAGAGAAGCCTTGGTCTTACAGATAAAGAAGCAGAGCCCCGATGACTGCCCAGGTTAAGCTAGGGGCAGAACCCGGACCATGGCAGCTTCCCATTACACCACCCTGCCTGGGTGGGCGTCCCGTTATGGAGAGACTTCCGGGTTTCTCAGCTTCCAAACCGTATCTCTTGAAGACAGGACAGAGGGTCCCCAAACTCGAGGTAGGGGTGGGGTCCATTCGGGCTTAGGACCCTGCTTCTGGCTGGAGCTGGGGTGTTGAGCACCAGGGAAGGGACCCCAGCCGAAACAATGAACAGAGGTCATCCCTGAGCCAGGGTCCCAACTGCAGTGATAGGATCCCCTTTCCTGATGGAATCTGAACCCCACTTCTCTCAACTTCCAGACAGTGACTTGTCTGGCTTTGAAGTTGGGGTGGGACTGCAATGGGGGTGGGAAGAGCTAGCAAAAGACCAGGCTTGATTCCCAGAGAATATCCCGTACCCCACCCAGAAGCTGCTGAAAGGACTGGAGGGGATTGGATAGTAGGCCAGAAAATGCATGGCCCTTCCCAGGAGAGACCCTGGCCTCAAAGTAGGCTTTGGAAGTATTGAGGAAGCCTCGGGGTCCTAGCTCAATGCTCGGGGGACAGGCTGAGGACCTGAGGGTCTGCATGTCACATTATCTGAGCAAATGTGGCCAAGAAGCTGGAAGATTGAGAAGACCAGATGCCCAGGTTCCTACTAAATGGGACGCTGTCTCTCCCGTTTACTGGGGGACAGAGGGGAAAGATGAGACCCCACCTTGTCCCATCCAGGCTAGACTAAGAGAGTGGGCCTCTTACAGTCCCAGCCCTGCCCTAACACACCCACTTCCTCCTCTCCCCCAGCTCTCCTTGGTCCTTGAGTCAGCCCTAGGATTAGATGAACCGTTCCCTTAGCACATGTCTGAGCGGACTGAGAGGGGAATCCCTGACTGCTTTTGGCCCGGCTAACATAGGGTTTGTTCAGACTCCCCAGCTGAGGAACGTTGCCCACACCTTCCACCTCCTAGCCCACTCAAATTAACCTTTCTGCACCTGGCAGAACTGGTCAGAAACCCAGAAATCCCTCCCTCCTTTCCTCAGGAGCGAGATGGACCCCAGATCTGGGTGGGCATGGCAGAATAGGAGAGAGGACCCGGAGAGCTGTTTATACTACTGCTGGCTCCCCGTCTCCCCGGGCTACTCCAGCTCTGGTCAGACACTCGTTGACTGGGTCCTGGGCCCTGAACTGGTTGCAGAAGGTCAGGCAGAGCCAGCAGTTATGGGTGGTTACGCTCCAGTGTCAGCCAACTGTTGCACGGCTGACACTGGAGCTACAGGGAGTGAGCAGTTGGTCACGTGGCCATTCTAACTGGGAGGATCTTGTTCTCTTTGCTTCCCAGGAACTCCTGGGAACCTTTTGGAAACCTGGGGTGTAGGCCAGATTCTGAGGCAGTGGAGAAGGTCTTGAGTGTCTTAGCAGAATATTAAGTGTTAGTTAATTGACTCAAGACCCTACCCCCCTCCCTTACGAGGGATTTGAGGTTTGATGTGCTTTCCTGTCTCTTAAGGAACTTCTCCCTCCCTCTCTTACCCCACCCAAACTTCAAGACGAACATCCAGCTAACCACCCTCACGCATATGTCAGGCCCCCAGCCCAATGCTGAAGGTGCCAAAGGAAAAAAAAAATTACAGCTGAATAGTTTTCACTCATTCCCTCTCTAGACCGAGACTGGGTTGGCTGTTTTACTCTTACAGGGTCAGAGACTGGGGTTAGTTGCCCTAGGACAGAAGTGTTACAAGATGGAGAGGGTGCCAGGTCCTTTCCGTCAGGGGGGAGGTGAAAAGCTACCATTACGGGGAGGTAGAGGTACCTTAGTGTGAATTTAGGGACTGCTTTGGTGTTGGGTCTCCTACATTCATCCCCCAACCCCCAGGCCAGTATCCCTCCGGCTTCTTCAGCAATGCCACCTCTGCTCCAGGTAAGCCTGCCTGGGGGTCTTCCTGCTCAGGAGGCTCCAGTTCTGGTGTGCAGGGAACTAGAAATAATGTTGTTTTAATACCTCTTAATCGTTTAAAATTTCAAAACTGTTCGACTGTTTGCTGAACCGGGGAGGAGCCAGAGAGTGTTTCCCGCTCCCCGCGGCCCCCTCCGCCTCTCTGGCAGCCCTGAAGTTGGTGCTGGTTCTAATAGAAAAGGGCCAGGATAGCATGTCCCACTGGGCCCTTCCCAGAGTTTGCTCAGTCCGGGGACTGCCTGGGCGAGATCTCTCCATCCATCTCTGTGACCCCGCCTCAACCCACCTCTCTCTCTCTCTCTTTCTCTCTCTCTCTCTCTCTCTCTCTCTCTCTCACACACACACACACACACACACACCTCTCTCTCTCACACACACACACACACACACACACACCACACTCCCTCACGTGATAGATGCCTCTATAGCCCAGGGTCAAAGGGCACAAAGGTCTTCCCTCCCCTGCATCTCTGTGGTTCCCAGGGCCTCAGGCCTCAGATGGGGCCCCAGGCCTGCTTGGGCCCTGATTCTGGCCCTGCTAGAGTATATTTCTTCTCCCAAAGGAACAAAAGATGCGACTGAAATGCTCAGCCTCAGGCTTCCGGGGGGGGGGGGGGGGTGTTGGGGGTTAATGGTGTCTTTTTATTTTTTCCTGAGGGGTGTTGATTAATACCTCGTTAACAGCGCATTTAACGACCTCCGGGTGTTTAATAACCTTCAGAAGTTTCCCACAAAGGCTCAGACTCTGGGCAAGAAAATGAGAACCAGGCTCCAGGGCTGCTCCTTTTACCTCACCCCTACCTCTGCCCCACTGGGGTCTGGGGTCTCCCTGGGCTGATGGGGGGTGGGGAGGGTAGAGAGAGAGGGAAGAAGAGGGCACCGGGGATTTCCCCCTGACACCCCCCAAGCTGCAGCCCTAGTGATCTGACGGCGACACGGAGACATGCCTTCCCTCATGCCAGCAGGACTGAGGCAGCTGGCTCCAGGGACGGGGAGCTGCAAGGGCACTCCTGGGATGGAAGGACCTGGAGCATATAAGGACCTGGAGTGGAGCTGGGAAGGGGGTGAAGGGTGACAGTGTTCAGGGACATCTAGCCCAGGGGCTTGGCTCCCCCGCTGCCTCACCCCACCGGCACACCCCCATCGTGCAGCTCTTCCCTCTTCCCACTCTGGCCCAGACAACTCAGCCTTTGTGTTCCTGCCACCTACAGGGTGCTGGTTGTTTTGAGCACCGTCTGATCCCTAGCTGATGTGCAGCATGGTGGGAGAGACTGGGAGAAGCAGAGATCTCTGTGGATGCTGGTTTAGGTGTCAGTGACAAAGTCAGGCTGTGCTTCCCAGAAGCCCCTGGCCACCTGAGCTGTACGAAGCCCCTCCCCCAGATCATATGGAGCGGGCCCGGCCCTTGTGACCGTGCCCTCAAAGAACTGACCTTCCCCAGGAACCACCCTTACTACTAGCCCAGTTGATACGGGTGACCCCACCCCACCCCACCCTGCCCACCAGCTATGCAAAGAACACCCAATGATATGCCCCTGGGATACTTTTTGCTCTGATCCACGCTTGTTACCAATCCCAAGGGAGATTGCTTTTCCTCCAGAAAGACCAGAGCAGAGGAAAAATGAAGGTGCCAGAAAGTGAAAATGATGAAGCAAAGACAAGGATTAGAGCAGAAGAGGAGGTATAATATCCATTTGTTGGCTGGGCGATTCGCAAATGGTACTCGTGGAAAGAACAAGGCTGTGGAATCAGAGTAACATAAATTTGAATCCTAGCTCCTGCAATTCTTAGCTGTGTGGCCTTGGGGAGGTAACTTAACCTCTCTGAATTGGTTTCCTCAACATGTGAATTGGAGATACTAATAGTACCTACTATGCCCTTTTAAGGTTATTCTAAGAATTGAGTTTTGCTCGTAAAACATTTAGCACAGTGCCCGGCACATGGTTAACACAAGGTGGCCAGACCTGCCCATTTACCTGAGTGGCCAGAGGTAAGGGGCTGATGGAATCAGTAGGAACTCTGGCTGCTGGGACAGAGGGCAGGCTTCCCAGACAACGTTGCTATTCTCTTCTGGCCCGAGCTGAAGCAGAGACCTAGGGATGGGAGGGTGGGGGGCATGTGAAAACCCAGCCCTTCCTTGTCCCCACCCCCATCCTGTGACCTCATGACCCGCCTGGGCCTCTTCCAGCTCTATGGCTACTGCTACCAGGACAGCGAGGACATCCCGGACACCCTGACCACCATCACGGAGCTGGGCGCTCCTGTGGAAATGATCCAGCTGCTGCAGACTTCCTGGGAGGATCGCTTCCGAGTGAGCAGGGAAGAGGGCCAGGGCCCTGGGCTCCTTGCTGGGATGGTTCTCCCTTAGAAGGCCAGCCCTCCAGAGCAGCTTCAACTCCTCCTCAGTTGAGGGAGAGGGAGGGAAGGATGGAGCAAAGCTGACTCGGCCATCGGCCAAAGGGTTAAAAAAAGAAACGAGGCAGAGGGGATCCTGAGGTTTTTGTGTTCCTGCTGCCCTCACACACACACTCACACATACTCTCAGCCTGGCTGCAGGAGGACCAGTGTCCTAGGGCCAGAAAAGAGCTTAAGGTCATCTCGACGCCCCCCCTCTATTTGCATACACTGGACAGAAACCACACCGAAGATGCAACTTCAGGGAGGATATGCACTCTGCCCATTTCCCACTTATTCCATGTTACCCTGAGGGTCAGGCCCACCGGGGGTAATAGAAAATCACTGGCTTGCTCAGTAAGGCCCCAGGCCCCAGTCCTTAGTGAGCTCCAGAGCCTTGAAGAGAAAAGCAAACCCCCAAGCTCAGTCCAGAGCACCAAAGCGGGGAGCCCCCAGGCACCCTCCCAGGAGAGAAGCCGTGAGCAGCCTGGTGTTTGCCCCTCAGATCTGCCTGAGCCTGGGCCGCCTCCTCCACCACCTGGCCCACTCCCCGCTGGGCTCGGTCACTCTGCTGGACTTCCGCCCCCGACAGTTCGTGCTGGTGGATGGGGAACTGAAGGTGACGGATCTGGATGACGCCCGCGTGGAGGAGACACCGTGCACAGGCAGCGCTGACTGCACACTCGAGTTCCCAGCCAGGAACTTCACGCTGCCCTGCTCAGCCCAGGGCTGGTGCGAGGCCATGAATGAGAAACGCAACCTCTACAATGCCTACAGGTGACCTCCATCCCCACTCAGGAAGGCCTGCGGCGAGGGAGCGTGAGCCCGGGGAGTGGGGTGGGGGCTCGCAGGGGGTCCAGGAGGCCAGCCAGGCTGGGAGACGCAGCCGTGACCAGTGGAGTAGCAGGGGCGGGGGAAGGCCTCCACCCCTTCAAGAAGGGAACATTCCGGCTCCTGACCATGAGGCTAAAAATAGTCAGCTCCAAGGAGAATCTGGGTTGGGGCGTGGCAGCTGGAGGCTTCTTAAAATAGTGTCAGACTCAGAGCCTAGGGCTGGTGGGACAGGCCCTGCCCCTTCCTCCCCTGGCCCTTCGCCTCTGGAAGCTCCTCATAGGGCCAAGCCATGGGGCTGCTGTGACACGGGTCAGCCGGGCGATAATGCGGGGCCGAGGGGTGGGAAGGTCCCTGGGACGGGTGGGGAAGACGGACCTCAGATTTCAGTTTGGTATGAAGTTACCTGTGGCCTTAGCGTGTGCCCAGATCCCGACCCTGGGTCTGAATAGACTCCTTGGCACACTCTGGGGGGTAGGCCCAGTTGGTTAGCCTGACAGAGCAGGCTCCCTGGCCAGATTGGCGTTCTGTCCCAAGTTGGGGTAGAGGAGGGATACGTCCCCAAAGGCTGAGCCACTAAGGCCCTGATCTCTCTCTGCGCCAGGTTTTTCTTCACATACCTCCTGCCCCATAGTGCTCCATCCTCACTGCGGCCCCTCTTGGACAGCATTGTCAACGCCACAGGTGAGCTCTCCAGAGCCCCCCTGCCTCCCGCCACCCTCCCCCACCCCCAGCAAACATGGGCATAAGGATGACCCAGGGCAGCACATGATCCAGAAACATCATTTCCCAAAGTGGCATTCTGTGGCAAACCCAGTGCCCAGTCGTCCGGTCATCGGGGCCCAGGCGCCAGAGGGAGGGGGGAAAGGCAGCTGGCTGCCTACCTCAGGGAGAAGTAGGAGCCCAGGTACCGTCTTACAGCACCGTGCACTCTGCAGGAGAGCTCACCTGGGGGGTGGACGAGACCCTGGCCCAGCTGGAGAAGGTGCTGCACCTGTACCGGAGCGGGCAGTATCTGCAGAACTCCACGGAGGCCGGCAGAGCCGGTGAGTGGTCCTGGCAAGGATCCAGGGGCTGGGGAGTTGGGGAGCAGGTGCGAGGGTGGGTGATTCCCCTCTTTGGGGAAGTGGCTCATCCTCCCTCTGAGACTCACGTGGAGTGTTGCAGAGACCGCTGTTTTGCTTTCACTTCGACTGAGCTAGAACAACTATAATTCTGCCTTGAACTGGGGGGGGTGGGCACTGACACCCCTTCTCTGGATGGCTGCAAACCCCACTATGTACTGACTGCGTGACTATGAGCGAGTTAACTTACACCTTGAGCCTCACTTTCCTCATCAGTGAATTGGGTTCAGTATTACCTGCCTCCGAATTCTTATGGGGATTAAATGGCAGGGGAAATGTGTGAGAGCAGTTAACTCGTTTCCTGTTACACAGCTTGAACACAGTATATGTTTGCTACTCTTTCTTTCCTCGCCCTTCTGGGGCTGGGAGGGTGGCTGGAGGTGGAGAAGGGTTCCACACGGAAACCAGTTAAGAAGCTCCAGGGCAGAGAGAGAATTCTAGCCACGGCTTGTGGGCAGTGGTCTCTCCCGCTGAGGCCCTGGGGTTTAGCATGGTTGGCAGGGGGGCGAGGGACGGGCAGCCTCTGTATTCAAGGAGCTCTGGCCAGTCTTAAGGGTGGGGGAGCCCTCGTTAGCCCTGTAAATAAAGTTTAACGAGGTGAACAATGGCTGGCTCTGTCCCTGAGGACGCTCTTTATGGGGCTATAAATCACAGCCAGCCCTGGACTTTGGTCTAGTCCCTCGTAGAAGACGGAGGCAGGAGGGCGGGGTGGCCAGAGGCCCAGGGCTTCTGCATTATCAGTCCAGAGCTGGGGCTCCCCAGGCAGCAGGAAAGACTCGTGGGAACAGGAGGCCTGCGGCTAAGCAGCTTCTGGATTGAGGAGATTTCAGAGCCTCTGGGGGCCCTTTCTGTGAAATGGGGAGATTTCACATTCTTCCTCCAGCCTCTGCCCCAAATACTCAGGTTGTGGATTCCCAAATGGTAATTTTTTGTGTTTTACATTCATTCACATGCCTCTGAACTTCAAAAACTCCATGACTGACCCCCTGTCCGAGGAACTGGCCTAGCCTCTCTCCCCAAGGCCAGGAGGAAATGGGACCAAAGGGCAGCTCTAAACTCTTTGCCACTCAAAGTGTGGTCTGCCGACCAGCAGCACCAGAAGTTGGTTGGAAATGCCAGTTCCCAAGCCCCACCCCAGACCTTCTGAATCAGAATCTGCATTTTAACAAGATTCCCTGGAGATTCACATGCACCTTGAAGTTGGAGAAGCCCGGCTTTAAATGTCTAAAATGTCCTGAGCTCAGCAACCTTCCTGGTCAGCCAATGGCTCTGTGTGTGCACTTATCCCATGCCTGTGCCCGCCGTCATGTGTAGCCTGAACCAGTTGTGTGCCCTTATATGTGGGAGACGTGTGTCTCCCAAAAAGTAAACCTGAGCTTTGCCTTTTCTGAGTGTTCATCCCAGTTTCCCAGTGATAGCTGCCTTCATCTCCGTACTAGGAGGACTGGGCTGGATTTCAGCCGTCACCTAGGAAATGTGGCTGACAGCCCTTTAAAGAAAGCGGCCCCAGCCCTTACCGCTGGGCACAGAGAGTTCTCATCTGAGCTCCATCCCCAACCCACAGAGTACCAGCACCTCCCAGGCAGTACCATCCCCCAGGAGGACTACGGCTGCTGGCCATCCTACCACCACGGAAGCTGCCTCCTTTCAGTGTTCAACCTGGCCGAGGCTGTGGACATCTGTGAGAGCCATGCCCAGTGCCAGGCCTTTGTGGTCACCAACCAGACCACTTGGACAGGTGAGCCAGTGGGAAAGGACATCCTGAGGGAGGTGACTGGACTCCCCCGAAGAGATTAAAAGGTAGCAGTCCCCCATCAGAAGCCAGCGATGGTGAGAAGACAAGTGTCCTCAGGGCAGTTGCCTGATAGGGAGAGTGGCCCTGCCTCCAGGGAGAGAATCATCCAGTCCTGTTACCTCTTACCTCTGCCCCCAGGTCGGCAACTAGTCTTTTTCAAGACAGGATGGAGCCACGTAGTCCCTGATCCCAGCAAGACCACATATGTGAGGGCCTCTGGCTGACCTGTCTGTGGGCTCAGCTGACCATCCCTGCCAGCTGGGCTTGCCTGTGACTTGCACTGGCAGCACTGCATGTCACCTGGGCACCCCTGCAGACAAGGCTGACATCCCCGACAGACCGAGGTGACCAGGACAACGTGCAATAATGCCACATGTTAAAATGTGAGTTTACCAGTCTAGGTCTGGGACTGCTGGCTCCAGGGCAGGAATCATGGAGGGCTCACCGCCCCTCTCACCCTCTGGGCTGCCAGCGAGGCTCAGGACAGTCTCCCCACTGGGGGCTCTGCCCCTCACTGGGACAGTTCCGTGGGCCGCCCCATCACTGTGTTCGTGGCGCGAGAATGTAGCCAGTGCCCCTGCTGCCGGTGCCGCTGCATGTGCCGTGGCCCGGCGGGGGCCGCGCGGGGACAATCAGTCACCGAGTGTTCTCTTAGCCAAGCTCCTGACCGGAGGCTTGAAGGGATGCTCCGGGAGACGGGTGATTCTGTACGTGGGGCGGCCGCCTCTGGCCACCTGACAGGGGCGCTGACCGGCCGGCCCAGGAGTGTGGGCAGAGGAGCACACAAGGTATGAGCCAAGGCCTGGGGTTGAGGGGCAGGTAGCAGTTTGAGCCAGGACCTGGGGCGGGGGTGGGGGCCGGGGCCTTTCTGCCTCATTTGCTTTCAGTGAAAGCCGCAAAGCAGCCAAAAGCAGCCTCTCCCCGCTCCTGGAGTTTGTATATCCAGAAGCTTTTGTACTTCTTGTTCATTAAAATGTTTATTTTTGTAAGAAAAAAAAAAATCAGTTAATAAAAGGACATTTCACGGCAAGGACCCTTCCCAAGCCGCATCTTCCTGGGCCGGCTTTCTCGTCCTCAGTTTTGTCTTTGGTGTCTGTTTGGGAGCGGGGGCAGCGTGTGACAAAGGAGTGAAGCCTCCATGCAAACACTGAAGCTGACACAGTGTGCGTTCAGGCCCTGCTCCCATGGTTCCCGTCTCCGTCCTTGGCCCCCCACATCCATGTCCTAACAAAAGACGGGAGGGACTAACGAGGTTAAAATTTTAACACACACTGCCTTCTTCTATACAGAGCCTTTACCCAGAGGACTCATGTCCTAACGGGGGGATGTCAGCCACGCCAGGGTGCCCTGGGCAGCCTCCAGTCAGGTCAGCTTTGCCTCTGTACAGGGTTGGGCCTGTCCGTCATCACCACTGCCCACCACGTGGTAATGCACACTTTTCTTTCTCAGAGCCTTTCTTTGAGCAAGAAATAAATACATGGAAAGTGGGGAGACAGAAAAGTCAATGGAAAGCCCGGCCCCCTCTTCCTCGGTTTTGGGAGGCAGGGTCTAACAGGGTATATGGAAGCCCAAAGTGAAAGAGTTCAAGATCACACTGAGGCCAGAGAGAGCCCCAACATGGATGCAAGTCTTCTAACTTGAAATCCCACATCTTCTCTCCTGTACACCATTCTACTTCTAGAATATTCTCAAAGTGCACAAGCCTTTGAGGGCTTTAAAAAGAATAACCAAAGTTCAACTCAGAACCCAGTGTTTTCTCAGCAGATGGTGGTCGGTGTAATTTCTCAGGCACAGGACGTCCCCTTAGTTCTGAGTGGTTGAAGAGCCGATGTTGGCTCTGGAGTCCTCATCGTGGACGCCGCTTGGACCCTCAAGGTTGTACCTTACCACCACCATGCCCAGCCCACACGCCCTACTTCTTGCCTCTGGTTACCTGGGCTTGGTGATCGTGGAGGGCGGGGAGGGTCAGAGCCTCCACAGAACCTCACACCATGATTCAACCAAGCCATGTCCTGCCCGTGATCACCACTCTCAGTCCCCACCCCTCCAAGGAGGAACTCGGCTTCCATCAGCCTCCAGAGCTCTTTCCTCAGCTGAATTCACACACTACCGCACGGGTAGCCTACACCTTGCTAGCCAGTGTTAGAGTTTACAGTGCCCTCTGTTATTCAACTGCCCACCAGTCTGTGGAGCTCTGAGGGCAGGAGAACCACGTCACCATGCTGGGCCCAAGGGGGTTCCACAGGGCTGGGGCAGGAAGGTCTGCGGCGTCTGTGCCATCCAGAGGGACACAAAGACCCTGGTTACAGTCGGCAGAGAGGCCCACAGGCTCAGGAACTGTGTGACTCAGTGAGGAAAGAGAAGGCTGAAGATGAACCAACCACTGCCTTCTGAGCTACCAGATGAGTGGTTCACTGGCCCGTGGAGAGGCGCAGGCTGTGGCCTCGGCAAGGTGTGATCATCACTCCAGTTTTACAGACCTGAAAACCGAAGCCCAGGTCACAGCTGCAAAGGGATTTAATGAGCATTCAAACCCAGCCCTAACTTCCAAGCCTGTTCTGGAGGGAGAATTGCTGTAAGAGGAATCTAAGTTAGAGTCAGGGAGCCCATACTCTGAGTGTGTGCCAAACTCAAATGGAGGTCCAAGGTGCATAAAACCTTCTTAGAAAGACTCACCCACAGGTAGCTAAAGGGATGGTAAACAGCTGCTTCCTCAGTGGAGTGAGCCTTGCCTCCAAACCTATATCAGGGGGGGCAAAAAATGGCCAGGCTCAGTCCTGCAAAGTAGAAAGGGGCATTTGCGGCTGGGGGTGGAGAAGTGGTGGAGTGCCCCGAAAGGAAGCGGGTAGAGAGTGAAAGCCGGAGGCAGAATCATCCTCCCCGCAAGAAGGCCCCTTACACATAGCCACCTGTGTCCCTGGAAAACGTTCAGCTCCTGGGAACATCTTGTTCCCTTCCTGAGGAAGCTGGACCCATCCCTGCTGGCCCCAAAGTCTATGTTCTTTCCACTCCACTGCACAGCCAGTGATACCCAGATCCAGTACATGGAAGAAATGCATTCGCCCAACTGAAGCCTCAGGTGATAGGACCAGAGGAGGGAGGTGGGTCCTTTCCAGGGCTGAAGGAGTAGGAAGCAACACAAAAGGGCCTGTGTTGCCACTAGTCCCCCACGAGGTTCTGGAGGAATTCTGGCCAGTCTTTCTCTTTGCTCGCTGTGTGATCTGGGCCGTGATGACTCCCTGAGCCTCCAGCTCCTAATCTGCAAATTTCAGATTTATGATACCTGCTTCGCAGGAGTGTCATGGGAATTGAACGAAATGACATACATAAAAGTCTTAGCCAGGGTCAGCAAACAGTGCTTAGGAAATACTGATACTGTCATTGTTATTGTTATGAGTGAGCTGAGCCCTCCATATTCATCCAAGGCCTGGCCTACAAGAGTATCCAGGTCAGCTGGGGAGGACCCAGGCACAGCCAGACTGTCCCCCGCGCTCCACCTCCAGCACCCACACCAGGGAGCACGGCCGTTGCCTGGAGGAGGTGGAACCCGGCTCTCTCTCCGGGTCCGTGCCCTGGGAGTTGAGTGTGGCAGACTGAAGGAGGAAGAGGATTAACATGAAAGCAGAAAATGGGATTAGGAGGCTTCAAGATAATGTGCCCACCCACCCCCAGCCATGACAACAAGCTTCTTACTTTCACTCTGTGGCTTCTGGAGCCGGGAGCCTGTGAGGCTTGGTTGCCCCCTGCTCCCAGGGGAAGAGCCGGGAAGACACTTGGTGGGCTCAGAACATGAGACTATTTAATTGGCTGGGAAGAGGGGCCCGGCTGCCTTTACGTGCACTTTCTCGTCTGATCCTCATGGCAGCCCTGTGAGACGGGGGATGGTCCCGAGAGGTGAGGGGCTGGGATTCAAGCCTAGGTGATCACCCCTGGGAGCCTGTGATCCTTCCCCTCTACCCACTGTCTCACCCGGGAGCATAGCAACCCCTGAACCCACAAGATCAATGATCCGCTCAGACCTGCCTCTTCCCTTGGGAAGGATTCCCAGACTCACACTCTGCCTTTGATGGGAAACCCAGAGGGCAATTTAAGGAGACCAGGTCCACTTCTCTGGCCTCATCCCATAAGAGTGAGGATGTCCCCAAAGAGCCCAACCTACTTTAAGCACCGCTTTGAGGTCAGTCGTGCAGGACTTTCATTTCCCTTGTTCACCTCTCTGTGAATCCAAGCCAGGGCTACACCCTTGGGTGGAGAAGGAGCTACATCAGTGCCAACTATGTGAAGGAGATGGACCACGATATTTCTTAAAATTACCTCTCAAGCTGTAGTGGATCCTTGATGACCATGTAGGGAGAAGTTCATTTTCCACCTCATTCCAGAAACCAGATCAAGGCCCCTTTCAGCTTCCTTTTTTAGGGCAGTGATGCCTTGTCCTCCTCCTCCTGCCCCATCTTAACCAGCCCCCCGCCCCCAACGCCAGCCTCTCGCCTGCCCTCTGCTGGCCTCATTCCAGCTCCAGGAGGTTCCTCCTGAGGTGCAGTAACCAGACCTCCCCCACCCCCCGCGTCAATCATTCAGGGTCTCAACAGGAAATTGGATATATTTACAAATATGTGGGTACAAGGGAACCCCATGGGATAACGCTATAACATGGAACTAGTGAAAATAGAGCTGTTACCATCTCTACCCAAGGGAAGGGAGTAGGATCTGCTACCAGAACCCAGAAGGAGAACCTAGGAGGAGTCAAGTGATCAAAGGACACAGCCAGACAGGATGACCTCACAAGGAGGGAGCCAGTCTCCCCTCACTCTCCATCCTCCCTTCCCCCACCCCTCCATCTCCTTCTGGGCTCTCCATCACCAAACCCCCCTTGAGGCCAGAGGGAGCTTGATGTGAGGTCTGTAACTGTCAAGGCTAAGACAGCAGGGTGGCGAAGGGGAGATTGCCGATCGGGAGGGGCAAGAGGGATACACCTAGCACTCCGGCCCGCTTCCGGTTTGAGCTTTTGTTTGGCTTGAGGAAAGGGCAAGAGAAGACTTTTCTTTTTTTACTCCCAGTTCCATTCTTAGATATCCAGCTCTTTGTTGTTCTGTTTGGATAAAAGAACACACGGGGGGCTTCCCTGGTGGCGCAGTGGTTGAGGGTCCGCCTGCCGATGCAGGGGACGCGGGTTCGTGCCCCGGTCCAGGAGGATCCCACGTGCCGCGGAGCGGCTGGACCCGTGAGCCATGGCCGCTGAGCCTGCGCGTCCGGAGCCTGTGCTCCGCAACGGGAGAGGCCACAACAGTGAGGGACCAAACCTTCAGGGAGTCCTCTACAGCATACATTCTCATCAGGGGCGCCATCATCCCCAAGGAGACGAAACTTGGCTCTTGGGAGATGAAAAAATCTTAGATATCATAATGGATGCCTAAAGAGACATGCAACATAACTGAGCTACTAAAATTCCATGGGGGTGGTAGCATTTAGGAGAAAAATATCCACAAGAGTATTGCATGGGGATGTGGGGCATGTGATAATGAATCATAGGTTAAGAAGCACTGGATTTGAGTTGACTCAAAACCCTTTCTTGGGCTGTCACTGAAAGCTTTGAATCTGTCACCCTCAAAAGTACAGATTATATTCTTTTCTCTAAACTGATATATACATTTGTGTGTACTCTCTGTGCCATTCCTAATAAAAACAAAGTGAAATTTGAGGGTTTTTTTTTTTTTTTGGCTGCATTGGGTCTTCGTTGCTGCACGCAGGCATTCTCTAGTTTCGGCGAGCGGGGGCTACTCTTCGTTGTGGTGCGCGGGCTCTAGGTGCACAGGCTTCAGTAGTTGTGGCTCGCGGGCTCTAGAGCTCAGGTTCAGTAGTCACGGTCCATGGGCTTCGTTGCTCTGCAGCATGTGGGATCTCCCCAAACCAGGGCTCCAACCCGTGTCCCCTGCATTGGCAGGCGGATTCTTAACCACTGTGCCACCAGGGAAGCCCGAGTTATTTTTCATGTAACATTTTATTCAACGTATCCTTGCCCATGATGAACATCTTGGGCCATGCAGAAACTCCTGCATCTCCCCGCAGCTTACAGCCTTTGGTTGGTATTTTCCTACACAAAAGAGCTCGGGTCATGGGAAGCCAGGGTATTTCAACGCACACTCACTCGTCTCTCTAGTGATCAAGCCACAAAATATTTCTTGAATGCTAGTCACTGTAATGAATACTAAAATATCAGAATACCCCCTGCCTTTTAGGAAGTCGCAATGTCATAGAGATGTCACAAAGTTGGACAAATTCAATGGGGCAATATATGAGCTGTGACTCTAGAGCAATGAGATCAATTTCCACATGTGGCCTATGAAAGCAAAGGGCTTGATGGTCACATCTCAGATCACTAAGGGCTAGTTAACCTGGTCCCCCAGGAGTATCAAGTCCCCACCAGGAGCCCCACTGTTAACACTGCTCCATCCAGAGGAAGGCTTATCCTTACTCTGTATTTCTTATCTGAAAGTCAGTTCCGTTTGGTCACCAGACATTCCCCCCTGCCCGCCCCCATTCCCAAGGCAACTCAACGGGCTTTGGTGTGGAACCTGTCAGAGGCTTCTTGAAAGTGTAAATAGAGTGTGTCTACTGTTTCCCCCCTTATCCATACACTTCTTTGGCCCTTCAAAGAGCTCTAGTAGATTAGAGAGGCACAATTTCTCCTTACCAAAGACAGGCTGCCTTTCCACAGGAGGAGGAGTTTCTCAAGTGTTCCATAATCCAGCCCTTAGAAGGTCTGCTGACTGGCCTGGCAGGGGAACAAAACTTGTGGGCCATTTCCCAGAAGCCCTTTTGGTGCCCTTCAGATCTTCAGCACGGAGGTCAGTCTCAAGAAAGGGCTTTCATTTTGTCCTGCCCTTCCATAAAATCAATCTTATTTATTTGGGAAAAGACACGAGGCAAAATAAAACACACAGTGTGCTTTGCTTCCCATTGCATGGAGGTTTAAGGCCCTGTTATTCATCTGAACTTGAACAGGAGATAGTTGTGAGATTATCTGTATCACATTTCATTTTATGACATATCACCTTGTTTACACCGCTCTTTAGGTTGTTTATAGGACATAGATTACCTTTAAATGCTCTGGTCTTGTTTAGTCATTTTTTTCTCCCATCAATAAAAAATTTTAAAGGCAGCCATTGTTCTAAGAAATGACTATTGTACTTGGGGCACCAAGATGCTTTAATCGGGAAAGACAGCTTGTCTTGTATCTTGGCCTCCCGTATCTTTTTGAACCAGGCTTTGATGCAATGCGGAGTTTTCTGACTCCATCATTGAACTATGCAGCATTTTTCAGTTCATAAGAACAAATGAGTTTCTTCTTTAAACATAGGCCTCTGCTTAGCACATTTAGTACTATTTGACTTGGGTCTCAAGATAGTGCTATTCCTGGAATGGACTTCACACGCTGAATTTTTCTTTTTTAATTACCCACACTCCTATCACATATGCTGAAGTGACCTTTTTTTCCCTATAGCCTCTCCAACAATTTGCTGAGATGAGGAAATTTATACAGGGTCCTTTCGGGTTAGGAATTTACAGGTTAACTCTTTCATGTGCAAGTCATATAACTCATTCATACTACTTCCGAAAATATATTCCCAACAAACAATTTAAAATATGGAAAGGTCGGGACTTCCCTGGCGGTCCAGTGGTTAAGACTCCACATTTCCAATGCAAGGGGTGTGGGTTCAATCCCCGGTTGGGGAACTAAGATCCCATGTGCCGTGCAGTGTGGCCAAAAAAAAAAAAAGGAAAGGTTCAAATGCACACAGATGTTCCTTGCAACATTATTTAGAATAAGGAAAAGTGAGGATTATATAGCAATATGATAAAACATGTAAATTATAGTATTAAACGAGAAAAGGAGGATATAAACCCAGACATATAACTGTATAAAAATGCAGTGAAAAAGGACTGGAAGGAATACACACAACTATTGTAAATAGTTGTGAATACCACAATTTTGCAAGGATGACAAACTAGTTTTTTTTTTAATTTTCTATACTCTTCTTGTATGTTGTTATGTTGCTGGATTAATAAAAAATGATTTCAATTAGATCATTGTTTCAATGGATTAAAGGAGAAGCTCAATCTTTTTACCTAAAGCGGTACCCAAATCTCTCTCCCATTTTGTTACATAACCTCCATTTAAATTGGACTTTTGGAAAGTCAGCTCCACTAAATCTCTTATTCATAAAAGGTGTTTGATGGCTTAAAACAGGAGTTGAAATCACAAATGACTGTAAGTCCAGCAGGGAAGGGAGTTGTGGTGCCTGACGCCATCTGGAGAGCTTAGGCCTGAGTGCATAGGTATTTCAAGGGAACTGGAGTTTTCTGTGATTCTCTTGATTTGTGCATTTTGGCCACCAATCCAAATTCAAAAATAAAGTAGAGACATTTGTGGGCCAAACAGAACATGTCTACAAGCTGGAATCAGCCAGCTGGCGGCCAGTTTGTGACCTCTAGCATGAAACCCATTTCTGAAGTTACAGCCAACTGCTTCATTTCTGACTATTCAGCCACCAAGCCTCCTGTGTTCTATCGACTCTTCCCCAGTGAACCCTGCGCCACTTCCGGCTGTTTGATGAGGGTGATGAAGGATATTAGTACTCAAAGTATGAAGGCTTGTGACTCTGTCCCTAGTTGGAAGCATTTCTCTTGCCAGAATGTAAAAGCTGGCAACATTTTTTATATTAATTTGTGTCTCCATCTGTCACTTACATTTAGTGTGGCTGTGAGGAATGGATTTGATGCTGTTCAAATATGCCCAGTTTCATCCTTGAGCCCTTCACAGTTGTCAGATGTACCAGCCAGGCCCAGACTCTGTTTCCAGCTTGTTGTCAATCAGATTTGAGCAGTCAATGTGTTTATCACTCTTTCTTCCAATACCACTGCCCTGACGCCAGTTACCGGCTTCAGAGGACTGACCTCAAGATGTAACCTCCTGGGCTTCCCTGGTGGCGCAGTGGTTGAGCATCTGCCTGCCAATGCAGGGGACGCGGGTTCGAGCCCTGGTCTGGGAGGATCCCACATGCCGCGGAGCAACTGGGCCCGTGAGCCACAACTACTGAGCCTGCGCGTCTGGAGCCTGTGCTCCGCAACAAGAGAGGCCGTGAGAGTGAGAGGCCCGCGCACCGCGATGAAGAGTGGCCCCCGCTCACCGCAACTAGAGAAAGCCCTCGCACAGAAATGAACACCCAACACAGCCAAAAATAAAGTAATTAATTAATTAATTAAAAAATAAAAAAGATCCCGCGAGCCTCACGGTGCAGCCAAAACAAAACAAACATGTACCCTCCTCTTCTGCTTCATCTCCACTCTGTCCGCCTCCCTCTCTCTCATCCCTGGATGCTCCCTTGGCGCCATGACTGACCCCAGAGGGACCCTACCTGCTTTTATGCTGGTCTCTGCTTCTGCCCTCTCAGGAAGGGGCCCAGGCACACTTGGCTTCTAGAAAACGGCCCTTTCTCCTGCAGTGACCCCACTGGCTTTGCCACACACATCTTCCCACTGTTCTCTGGAATATTTGACCCTGGACTTGCAGCAAGGGGCAGCTGACGCTCCAGGACTGACCATCATTCCCAGTCCCTGCTATACCATGGACCATCTGGCCCCCACAAAGTCAATGGGATGTCCCTGCTGCCCTGGGGCCATGGCAAACTGCACCAACAAGATCTTCTAGGAAAGGGTACACTGATCAACTAATTAACCACCCATCAATAAACAAATGAGTTGAGGCTCCCCAAGTAGCCAGCTTGGCTTCTACATAGAGACCCACTCTCTCTTCCCCCATGCAGGACCTACTGTGGTTACAAACGCCTCCTATTAGTTCTTGATTTACTGGGGCACTGCCGATGCTGCCAGATGTTTACTTTTAACGTGAGAATTACACTGCTCTTTTGGTTGGGGGGAAGGAGTGGGCAGCTCGGGGCTGTGGGAGCGTGGGGCAAACAAACCCCTCTACAGCCCAGTCACCGGGGGCTCCTTCCCTCTCCCCTCCAGATGTGGCCCAGCCCCCCACCCCATTTTGCCAAGTCAGCAGATCCAGACTATTCCAAGCATGGAGGACCCTGCAGGCTCCGGAGGCCAGACGGCGGCACACGTGGCCCACCGTGTGGGGCACACGTGTGTAACTCCGAGGTCATGCCTGGGCCCCGCCAGCCCTCCCTCTCGGAGCGGGGATCCTCACCACAGAGGCCCCTTCTCACCTGGGCTCCCCTTGAAACAGCTCCTTCCTTGACAAGACCAAAAGGCAGACTTCCCTGTTCAATGATTTGGACCATCTGTAAATGACACTTTGGGCAGTTATGGCTGTGGAAGAACCCCGAGACTACCATCGGAACCCCACAAAGCCTGATCCATTTTGCAGCTACAACCCCATTGCCTGATCCCAGCACAATTTGCAGAACCCAGTAGGATTTGTGGGATCTTGTGCTCCTAAGGGAAGCTGAGGTTCACAGCAGAGGCCAGAGCAAAAGAAACCAGCACCTTCCCACCAGGGTCCAAAGTCGTCCAGAGACACGACGGGCAATTACCTACCATCCATACCCCTTGAAGGAAAGTTTCTGATCCCACATCACCTTGCCACCATTATCTCCACTGCTGGAGAAGGAGGGAAAGCCCTTCTCATTGGCCCAATCCATCCTCCTCCCTTCTGCCCTTCTTGAGCTCTAACAACCTAAAGGCTAAAAATCTCTTCTCTTTTTCTCTCTTCTTCCTGGTGCCCAGAAGGCAGGATGGAAAAGCAGAAACTCATAACCAGCCCATATTCCCAAACAGAAATGGACCTGGGAGGAGAGAGGGGTGAGCAGCAGCTCTCAGCCCATCCCAGACAGGCTGGAGGAGACTTGCAGAGAAGAGGCCCATGGTCAGAGCCACACATATTTATTTGAGGAAATGATGTGACATCAGACTAGTCAGAGTATGACTGAGTAGGCCCACATACTAGATTTTCTTGAGATTCCTAGGAACTATACCCCTCCCATGTCTGTGCCATTTTTCCCAAACTCAGCAATGATTGAGAGCTGGTAGGAAAAGGGGAGACTACCCTGATAACTTTCTCAAAAACCTGTTTTTCCAAGACTAAATGGGAGGCAGAAATTACAAACTGTTGTCTCAATCTGAAACTGTGCACTTATCCGGTTCATGCCTGTAGCCAGCCCCCTCCAACCCATCCTTCGCCATCTCCCTCGCCTGCAAAAACCCACAGTATATAATCATTCAGTTGGAAACTGAAGTGCTTCCAATGCAGCGCTCATTTTTCCTTTCCCTCTCCCATAGCTACTCCTGGACAGGGTTAAGCTGAGGTGTCTTCAACACCACCTCCTCTAAGAAGCCCCTCTATCTTTTTCCTCAAACACTCTTGCCACCCCCAGGGCCTGCTTTCCTTTTTCTCACAGAGTCTCTGGATCCTCTGAGAAGGCAGATCCATCAATGAACAATTTATTTGTACACACACATATTCCGTTTTCCAGCTTTGGTTAACAACTTTACCACCAGGTGACTCCCTGAAAACTTTAAGGAGCCCAAGGGAGGGGACACAAGGGAAGAAGGGCCTGGGGACACACAGGGAGGAGTGGGGGATGTGTGGCTCTGGTGGCCCACTCCTGAAAGTGACCACGAGTGAGGTTATTCCAGGGTTGTTCTCAAAAAGGAACAGGAAGTATCCAAAGGTTTAACTGAGACTATGGCCGTAAACTCCGCCCATCCCCTATGGGTCCTTTGATCCTAGACCAGGGAGAGGTCATTAGAGACAATAGAGAATGTTGCTGGGACCTTTGGACGGAGTTCATAGGTCACCAAGGAGGCACTTTGGTCTGGTGGTTACGAACTTGAACTCTGAAGTCAAGCACCCTGGTTCTGAATCCTAGCTCCATAAATGATGCCCAGTGAGACCCTACACAGATTCATTTTTATCAGTTGGTGTTCGTTTCTTCATCTGTGAAAAGGGGCTATAACAGTATTTACCTTCTACGCTAGTTGTGAGGCACACCTACAGTAATGCTGGTAAATCATTGAGCCTGTCACATCATGTACTATTATTATTACTGTCTCTTACTCTGGGTTCCAGACCTGACTCTCTCCAAGAGGTCCTGAGGGAAGATGACCATCTCTCTGGGGGTCAGTGTGTCAGGGCCCATGCAGCCTCCCCCAGCTCTGTATTCAGCCAGATGTGGCTCTGTACACACAGCAGATGAGGCAGGCTGGGAGGGCCGGGACCGGACGGGACCACCCATCGGGCGGGGGAAGGTGCTGGTAGAATGGCCTCAGCTGCAGCTGCTGGGCAGCCGTCCAGGATGACGGACAGAACGGACAGAACGCAGCGTGCAAGGGTGTGGAAACAGACAACAGTCAGCAGCTGGGGAGGTGAGTGAGTGGTGGATCTTCTAGCATTTGGTAACAGGGTGTCTCTACCAGCAGGTGGGCCACAGCAATGGGCGGTTCCAGAAGCGGATTCTGAAATCTAAGCAGGCAGGCAGCCTCAGGAAAGTCTGTCAGCAGATCCCAGCACGCACCAAAGACTAGATCTGGTGGGGAAAGGCCAGAGAGAACAAAGCAGGGCCCCAGGCCTAGAAGGACAGACAGGTAACCAAAACAAAGCTGCAGGCCTGGGACTTCCCTGGTGGCGCAGAAGTTAAGAATCCGCCTGCCAATGCAGAGGACACGGGATTGAGCCCTGGTCTGGGAAGATCCCACATGCCGCGGAGCAACTAAGCCCGTGTGCCACAACTACTGAGCCTGTGCTCTAGAGTCCGTGCGCCTAGAGCCCGTGCTCTGCAACAAGAGAAGCCACCGCAATGAGAAGCCCGCACACCGCAACAAAGAGTAGCCCGGGCTCGCCGCAACTAGAGAAAGCCCGTGCACAGCAATGAAGACCCAACACAGCCAAAAATAAAAATAAATAAATAAATAAATTTTAAAAAAACAAAAAACAAAGCTGCAGGCCTAGGACACAGGGAAAAGTGGCATTGCTAGGACTCGGGCTCAAACCAAACCCGCAGGACGGGAGAAGGCCTGCATGGGCTGATAGTAGGACAGGTCCTGATGTGAGCCAGCCTGACCCCTGATCCCCGGCCAGGGCCAGGCTAATCGCCAGGGTAATAGGTGCAAACCTGAGACTGTGATGTCCCCACAATGTGGGTGCAGGAGAGGGAAGTTGGAAGTCATTACAGGTAACTCCGATCTCTCTCTCTCTATTACACACACACACACACACACACACACACACACACACATTCTCTCTAGCTATTACTCCAGTTTTCCTGGTTCTTGCCCTTTTGACTATTTTTTCTCCCCCAAATCCTACCTGCTGATAAAGAACCAAAATAGGTTGATCAACTTTTTTTTTAATGAAAAGTCCAGTCCATCGGGGCCTAAGAGCTTCCCTGATAGTCACCTGGCAAGTGACTTGCCACTAGGCCCCTGCTCTGTTCCTCAATGGAAGGAGCATGCTGCAGCAGTGAACAGGGAGCTGGACCCAATTAAGGAAGGACGGTGAGGGTCCCCGTAGCCCCTGACTTGGGTTCAGCTCTTGCTTGTCTCTTTTTTAGGCTCAGCTAACAACACCTCCATAAACTGCTCCAGACTCATGTCTTGCCAATGACCCTGAAGACTTTGTCTTGGAGACTAAGTGATCTTGGGAGGCAGGTTCAAGGCTCATCTGTGCCAGACCCACATCCTTACAGACATGGAAACCGCACCCGTACACTCATCTATGTAAGCTGTTAAGCCTCACACTTGCACATCTGCATTAGCCCCTAAGCCTTATGTACACACACATATTTATACTGTTTCTCAACCCAAACACATATTCTTAGTCACTGGCCTCCAGAGTGCAAGGGGCACAAGCAAATTGGAGTGGGCCCCCTATCAGGGAGCCTCATAAGGACAATCACTAGAGCACCACGCCCCAGCCTCTGGGCACGTCAGCCACGCTGTCCCTTTACCTGCCCTGGCTGGGCCTCTTCTTCCTGCTCTGAGGAGTTAGTGACCTGGACTTGGTGGGAACAGGCCTGGCTGCTTTCTCGCTTTGCTCCCAGCTGTATAGTGCGGCTACTGGTGTGCATAACTTTCGGATCCATCTGGAGCTGAGCTTGCAGACTCCATCTGGAGCCAGGGTCACAGGACCCTTCCCACCTCCAGGGCTTCCCGGATACATAAAAGGCAGATGACCAGTGATGTCAGTCCGAGGAAATCTGATAGAGAGAAGAGGTTACACAGGTGATGGAAGAGCTAAGAAACCACACAGGGGTGCTAAGCCAATCCAGACGTGAGTGACAGCAGGGAGCCATTTCTGCCCCAGGGCTGGAGAAAGATAGGAATGAGAGCAAGTGAGGTCACCAGAGTCCAAAGCCAGGGCTATCCCATGGGAATCACAACCACAGAGAGAGGGGTTGCCTGATGTGAGCTGGAGCCATAAAGAGATCCAGCTTCTGCTAAAGACACCTTAGGAAGCAAAGAGAAAGAAATATCCCAACTTTCCCCGTCTTAACCACCTTCTAACCTGCTGCCAGGCCCCCCACTGGGTGAGCTCACCTGGAAGCCAAAGGGCAAAGAGCCTGGAAACCATAGTCCCTGCAGAGCAGCCCACAAAGGTCAAGGGACAGTCTCAGAGCACCTAGGCGATGGACCAGCACAGGCCAAGAATGTTGACCCACCAGGCCTTGGATGGGCCAGTGGCAACAGTTTTAGAGAAATGTTAGAACCAGCTCCCCAGGAAGCAGCATCCTCCTTAGTCCTCTCGCCGCACAAGGATGGAAATGGGTCAGCTGCCTTGATGCCCTGTCAATGTGCACAATCAGGTTACTCTGTACATTCGTCACAGCAGGAGAGACCGCTGAAGGAAACTGAATACTGTTTGTAAAGAAAGGGTGGCCTCCCTCAGAGGCCATCTGGCTTTGTGCCCTAGTTCGGGCTTGGGCTGGGTCCCGGGCCCTTTGAGCCATTTCTTTTGTGGAAAAGGGCATGGTCTGTGCCTTGGGGAATGGCAAGGGATCTGGCTGGGGACTAGGAGGGAGGCACGGTCCAGGGTGCCAGGGCACTCAGCACTCCTTAGAGGAGACCGGAGAGCCCCCTCCTCCCATCCCTCTTCCCCTCCCCCGAACCCAGACCACCTTTGGCCCAGCTTCCTTCAGGCCTCTTCCAGTGACTCACTCAAGACCTTCAGCCTGAGCTGGGCATTAAGTGCATGCGCTTCTACATCCCCCTTTCCCTCCTACCCGCACCCCAGAGCGTGATATGGAAGGCCCTCTGTGGAAGCCTTCAGCACAAGTGTCCTGGGAATAATATAAGGGTGAAGGAGGAGGTAGAGTGGGGAGAGGAAAAGAACATTCCCAAGATTCCTAGATGCCTTTCTGGCCCCAGAGAAGGAAGGTTTTGCCCAGCATGGATTTCAAGTCTGAATATGAGCCCAAGACAACATGCGAGGATCCTCCCACCCCACCTGGGCCCTCCTTTGGCAATCACAGCCTAACTTCTGCTCAGACATTGTCGTTGGCTAGTTTTAGTGCATCTGCGTTTCTTGTGTCCTCAGATGGTCTGTAAGTTCTCCGCAGGCAGGAGTTCCAACTGCAGAGCACAGAGTCCAGCCCAGGTCCCCCCTCTTACCATGCTGCACAAATCCTTCACAATGGGTCCTGCGGGGGACCAGCTATCTGCTTTGCCAAGGCCCAGTGCAAAATGAAAATACAGCGCTCCTTGTTAAAATTATTAAAAATGTCAAGATGATGACAACAGAGCATTGAACCAAGCACAGAACGCTTCTAAGCATGAGGCCCCGTGCCACTGCCCTGCTCGCACACCCACGGAGCCTGCCCTGGGCCCACGTGGTGTGAGAGGTAGCTTGCCCCCAAAGATGCCACCATCAACACCTCACTTGCCTCTGCCCGCATTCCACTCCCACATCATGAGGTGGCGACTAAGTCCTGTCCCTTGAACGGACTTGACCAACAGAACGCAATGGAAATGACATTCTTGTACCTCCATGACTAGGTCATAAGAAGCCTTACGAGCTCTTCCTGACCCTCTTGAACACTTGCTCTTAGGATACTCCCTCTCAGAACCTGGCTATCATGCTGTGAGAAATCCAAGCCATGTAGAGAAACCACGTGTAAGTCAATGGCCCCCAGCTGAGCCCCAAGCAGACAGCCAGGGTCAACCCCCTGTCATGTGAGTGAACCAGCCTTCATAGGACTGCAGTCGCTGAGACATCGGACTGAAAGCATATGGGAAACCCCCAGTGAGAACCACCCAGCTGAGCCTGGTCAACCCACAGCACCATGAAAAATAGTCATAAATTGTTGCTTTAAACTGCTAAGTTTTGGGAATGCCCTGATGGTCCAGTGGTTAGGACTTGGTGCTTTCACTGCTGGGGCCCGGGTTCAATCCCTGGTTGGGGAACTGAGATCCCACCAGCTGTGCAGCACAGCCAAAAAAAAAAAAAAAATGCTAAGTTTTGTGGTGATACAATAGATAACTGGGACGTGCTCCAAGGAGCGGCATTCACTTGGAATACAATGTGAGTGGCCTGGGTTGTGTATCACATCAGTACTGGCTGAGCACACAGTAGGAGCTCAAGAAAGGCTGACCATCATTCACTGACCACCATTCACTGTGTTGGCACCAGACATGTGGACCCCCTGACCCAGGACGTGCCATCCCCCTCGGCGGATGTCCTCTGTGATGAAATATTTGCCATCTGGTTTCAACCTGACATCTCACTGGCTGATAGGGATGAGGATCCTGCTTGCTGTCTCCAGAGATTCATGACCACTTCCTCACAGCGTGTTCCGACCCTTCCTATCTCAGGAAATGAAAAGCGATGTTTCCCCAGGGCCTGTTTACCCCAGCAACATAACAGGGTTTCCAAAACCAATCTCACAGCCAGTTCCAATATGTCTTCACTGTAATAATAATAATAATACAGATGTTGCGCCTGCCCCCAGATTCCGTTTTCTGCTCTTGTGTTTCTTCATTTGTTTCTCCAGGATCTTTAAACATCTGATTAAATTTCATGCTTCAAATGAAAAGTTCTGAAGATGGAAGATTATCGGAATTTGTAACTTTCATCAGCCCTCCTCTCTGCTCAGCGGCTTTTTACAACCCTTATTCTCTCCCTCCCTCCTCACCCCCAGCCTCCCAGAAGTCCTCTTGTACCCTGTGAGGATAATGCGGGTCACACTACTCTCCCCTGAAGCCCCCAACATGGGCAGCAGGTAGAGGAGGACATCAAGTCAGCGTGCAGCCCGAGGCTCACAAAAGGTGTAGCTTGGCCAGGGGTGGGATTCTCTCTATGTCAACTGGACACAGAGGGCTCTGAGATCCAGGCTAACGTGACGCTCACTCCCTGTGATGTTCGTGATCACACACGTCCCCACTTTTTATAACACCAACTCTCCCAAGTTTCACCCCTCCCTGAAATGGGCAGACAGTGCAGGCAAAACCAAGTAACCAGAGACGCAAGGCACTGAGGTTGGGAAGGGCAACCACAGGGGGGGCGCCAAGCCCGCATCTCCTGCCTACTCCCAACCACCCCTCCTGTCCCCCGGAAAACAACAGCATGCCCTGGAACCCAGGCTCTGCTCCATCTACACAGGCTGGTCCTCATATTTGTTTTGTGAACATAAATCACCACTTTAGAGATCTTGGTTGCAAGCTAGGTCCCCAAACAGTTTTCATTTACTGTATTACTTGCAAGTAGCACGCTCGGCTGGCTACCAGGTGGGTGCTGGTCTCAAGGCCAACAGCTCTAATACAGCAGGAGAATTTTTGGAGATAATGACCCATTTTTGTGCTCCCAGGAGCTCCCTTCTGTCCTTCACCCCCCACCGCCACCCCCACCCCCAACTCATGTTCAAGCAGCCAGGCTGTTCTCTGCTCTCTGCCTCAAGGGAAAGATGTGTAGGGAGAAAAAGGAAAATACAAGCTTTGATGTCTGGGCAAGATTAAAATATTTAGGAGAAACATCTTGAGTGAGAGCAGGGTTTCTCTCCACCCTTCCTCTATACTCTCCAAAGATAAACAGTAAAGATTCCTCTGAAATGGTGAAGGGAGAAGGAGAGGAGGGAAGGTTATGAGAACAGAGAGGCTGGTGGGCCCCTGACTTGCGGGGCCCATGCAGATGGGATGAAGATCATGCCAGCAAAGGGCCTCTGTGAGAGAAACTGCTGTACCCAGAACTCTGCACCCAGGGACCAGCACCAGCCCACAAGAATCCTGGGCTGTCCTTCCCAATGGCCCACCAGTGCCTCATCTTTCCACAGCAGCCAGCACCTGAGCCATTCTCAGCTCTCTCCCCAACCAAGTTACCGCCCCACCCCAGGCCCACCATGTCCCAGGACACCTGAATCCTCAAGAAAAGGAAGTTGGGCCCTCAACTCCCCCTACCATCACCAGCCCACACACACCTACAGGGAAGCAGCTCAAAACCTCCCTCGCCAGCCATGAGGATTAAACCTACCCTGGTTGCAACACAGATTGAGCAGATTGAGAGCATGCTAGGTGGCAGGCATCTAAGTAAGTCTTTTCATGCATAATCTTAGTGATAGAACTTCCTTCACCCACGCTTAAAACCAGGCTCAGACCTAGCCTCCCTCCAAGCCTCCCTTACAAAACTGCTCAGCCACATGGAGCAGTTAGTCTTACGTCTGTAACATTTTCTTCTTTCCATCATTCCACTGTTACACTTCAATGTGGTATTTACAACCAGGCCTATATCTGTTATTGGACTTGAATGCTTTGGGACCAGGGCCCAAGTCTTACTCATTTTTGCATGCCCTGTAATTGACACATCATAGTTTGTAACTATACAAACTAATGTTTGTATAGTTAAATTGAATTTTCCACCCAATTCTGTTTTTAAGAGTAAAAACAGGAATCCTCATTAAAGCAGTTCCAGAGCAAAGGAGACAGTCCTAAAGAGAAAGCAATTAAGGAAAACACAATTTGGTAAATCATCATCAGGTTTCACCTGTTCTTAATCACTGCTTAAGTTTTGCTAGAGCAGTTGCTCTGAGTGTTTTCACCTTGATTCTTCTCACCTTCATCACTCTCCTCGAGCCTTAGTCCTACCCCTGAGCCCCTCATTCTGAACTCAGGCCAGGATCTCACCTCTTAGCTTACTGAGAAGAATAAGAATGTCTGATATGAATTCCCTCAAATTCTTATCACCTCTCTGAAACTGGCAAAAGATGTGAGGACACAGGGAGCCCATATATCACCTAGGTGAGATTGATAAAATTGTACTGGAGTGCAACTTGGTGATAAATGTCAAAATGTTAAATGTGCATAAACTTTGACCTAGTCATTCAACTTCTAAATTTTTATTCTAAAGAAAGAATTGGGGGCTTCCCTGGTGGCGCAGTGGTTGAGAGTCCGCCTGCCGATGCAGGAGATGCAGGTTCGTGCCCCGGTCCGGGAGGATCCCACGTGCCGCACAGTGGCTGGGCCCGTGAGCCATGGTCGCTGGGCCTGCACATCCGGGGCCTGTGCTCCGCAATGGGAGAGGCCGCAACAGTGAGAGGCCCATGTACCGCAAAAAAAAAAAAAAAAAAAAAAAAGAAAGAAAGGATTGGACAAGTGCACAAAGGAATTCTCAGAGATGTTCTTTGCATTGTTGTTTATAAAATGCACCTTCCTATCCTTGTTTTTGTACCATCTTGCTGTCTGGGCTTCAGCTACTCTTCTTTCAATTTCTCTTTCTTCTCCCTTTCTCAAATATCCCAAAACTCCCCACATCCCACCCTAAAATCTCCTCCATGTCTCATCCCATCCAATTTCTTCAACCTAGCTCAGACCTTCCATGAACAACCTAGAGCCTATCAAACTGGCTGCCTTGAAAAAAGAGCATCCTTGTGAAGGGAAGACAAAGCAGGGCTTGTGAAAGAACCCTCCAGAGTGGAGGAAAGAGCAGCTTATGGTGGGCTTGCTGACTCCTGGCCGCTGGGTCTCTCTGACTCCCACCCTGGCTATGCAACTCTGCTTAGACATGGGCAAAATCCTGAGTTCATCTGAAACAGATTCGAATTTTTCAAAAGGGACTTTAGTTTTTGTGTTTTTTTAAGGGACAGGAGATAAATTCTGATATATGAAACATTTAAAAAGTGAGTTTGTGTGTTTCCTATCGTAAAATAATGACCACCTGGCAAGATATCTCTTCCCTAGCTCTCTGAACTCCCAAGCCCTGGCTCCCTGTCCTTCAGTTCTATGTACAATCCTCCACCGCACAGCCCACTTCTCTTTGCCTTTGAGACAAGCTTGACCCTGGATGAATAATGGAAATCACACCTTTTTCTGTGGTGGTTGTTTCCAGTAGTACTATATTTTATTGTAAACTTTTATTTTTGAAAAGGTGATCCCTGAACATGTTAAAAATGTTTTTCAGCAATACCAAAATATATACAGTGAAAAAACTTGCCCCCTCTCATCCCTAACCCAGGCGCCCAGCTCTTTTCCCCAAAGGCAGACACTGTTCCCTGGCCAGAGTATGTGGAGATGCATAGTATGTGGTGGTGCACAGTCTGTGCCCTGTTCTCCTCCTTCCCTTTTTCAATAACATATCTTAGAGATTGTTCCATAACATACACATAGATAGGCCTTATTCCTCTTATCAGCTTATGGATGTACCATAATCCATCCACCAATTCCCATATTGATGGATATTTAGCTTGTTTCCAATCTTTTGCTATTGTGAACATGCTGCAATAAATATCTCTCTATGTTTCCCTTTGTACATCTGTTAGAAAAATGCTAGAAATGGAATTTCTAGGTCAAAGCAAATATGTATTTAAAATTGTGATATTGTCAAACTTCCTCCAAAATGGTTATTACAGTTCACATTTTCACCAACAATATGAGGGAGTACTGGTCTCCCAGTTTTGTCAACCATCCACCAAACTTTTTTTATCTTTGCCAATCTTTTCATATAAAGAATGATGTTTTGGTGTAGTTCTAAAATGGGTTCCTTTTAGAATAGGTGACATTGAGCAAGTAGTGTAGCACAATGCTTGAGAGGACAAACTGGTCCTTAGTTGCTTGGGTGACTGTGGCTAATTTACTTAACTTCTCTATGTTTTTGGTTCCTCATCAGTAAAATGAGTACCATCATAATAATACATTCCTCCTACCATTATTGTGAAAATTAGATGCATAAATAAAAACAAAGTTCAATATGTGTTAATTGTCATTATTACATATTCATATATTTAATGACCATTGTAATTTTTTTTCCTGTGAACTGTCTATTCATGTCCTTTGCCCGTTTCTTCATTGCTTGTCATTTTTTCTTTCTGAAATATAAAAGCTCTTTGTATATATATAGGAAATAAACCCTCTGTCACTTGTGTAGCAAACATTTTCCCCAGTTTGTCCTTGTCTTTTGACTTTATTTATGGCATTTTTGCCATGTAGAAATTTTACATTTTTATGTGGTTAAATATACCAACGTTTCCTTTTACAACTTTTGGACTTTAAGAAACCTCACAGTTCTTGAAGTATGAAAGAATAGAAACTAGAACTACTCCGTGATTTTCCCTCCCTACCTTTCCTCCCCTCACTGTCTGCCTGTCCTACAGCTGAGTCAAGGTTATCTCCTAATATATCCTTAGTGGCTTTTCCACATTCAATTTCTTCCTGCTCCTATCCGAAGTCCCTCAAGAGTAACTCCAATCAGGGCACTTCCCTGCTCAAGGGAGTTCAATTACTCCCCATCACCAACTGAACCAAGAACAAGCTTCTCATTAGAGACTTCTGCCTAGATGACACCAAATTCCTTTGCCAGCTGGTGATTCGCCTAAATATCTCCTGTCCTCCCATCCAACTCGACTCTTCAGTGTTCCCCTAAATAGTCTTTCCCTCCTCCCTGATTTCCATCACACTAAGTCATCTACCTTTAAAGACTTCTGCCCATCTCTGTCTACCCAAATTCTCATCATCTTACAAGACCCATCCCAAACACCCCTTCTCCATAGTCTCAACTGGTCCCCAACAATCAGATGTGAGCTCTTCTGCCCTTGCACACTCAAAGCGCCTTGTTTGTTCTTCTCTTGAGATGTGCATCTCAAGCCGCCTTAAACAAACCAGGAACCCTAGGAAACATGTGAGCTATGTCTCATTCATCTCTGCATCTGCCACAGTTCCTTAACCACTTGTTGAAATAAATTGTAGACACAAGTGATCAGATTGATGGGGGCAAGAGGGGTAGATTATGAGGGAGTTACTGTCCTCTGGCTAAACCACCACATCCAGACAGCTAGGCTGGAGGCTGCAGGAGCTGCCTTCCCTAGTCAATCTCCCCTGCTGTGTCACATGGTGGGTACTGGTTAACATTCTTTCAGTTGGAAGTGAAAGAATACCAACCCTTAAACAAAAAAAGGACGTGTTGGGTGGAGGAGCAGCCCTCAGCCTCACTTCCTGTTTACTTACTCCATTGTCAGACAGGGACCACGTGACCCCCATGGAGGCAAGATGGCAGCAACAGCTTAGTGGTCAACTGTACTCCCATATCATCTCAAAGTCAAGTCCAGAGAGAATTGAATCTGCCTCTCTCCTAGCAGCCCCAGCAAATGTCTCATTGCCTTTCTCTGTCTGTTAATGGGTTAGATGTCCACCCTTGAGCCAATGACTGTGACCACAAGAAAGCATTGCTTTGGGAGGACCTGAGCACATATCCACTCTCAGAGCCAAAGACTGGGTGGATTCTATGAGCACCGGGCCACAGCGTACAGCCTAAAATAATTCCACAGAAGGAAATTGAATTGGGAGATTGGGATTGACATATATACACTAATATGTATAAAATGGATAACTAATAAGAACCTGCTGTATAAAAAAATAAATAAAATTCTAAAATTTAAAAAGAAAAAAAAAGAAGGGAATTGACATACTGTGACCAAAAGAAGGAAGAATAGATGCCGTTGACCAAACCACCAAATAATCACCACACAGAACGCAGAACACCACTGCCCTCCTAGAAGTGGGGGACGGGCCTGAAGCCCCAACCCTGTGCTATTTCTCTCCTGCCTGCCACTCTCCCTTGCCCTGGAGGCAATGGTTCTAGCTTCCAAACACAACATGGTCCCCCCAGGTTTGTGGCTGAGCCGCAGGACCATTGCGAGCAGATCCTAACCAAACCCCAGACCAGGCGAGTGCTGGTGTGGTCCACCCGGCTCCAAGTTATTAGAACCAGGAGTCCCAGACCCAGTCCCAAGAGTTGTAGGATTGTTTATCTTTGTTGGGGAAAAACTGCAGCCAGAGCCATAAATCACTGCCCAGCTGGATGGCTTCGCTGAAATGTTTGTTTAAACAATGAAATCTCCTGACGGTCTGAAAATATAGGATGGATCACCCTGTCCTTCTCGGGCCTAGTCGTGCAGGCTGGATCCTGTGAGAAGGTCTCAAAATTGGTTCCCTACCCCCACTCCCCATCCCTCCCACCCCCAATATCAGCACTAAAGAATGAAGCCACAGCATAACTAATATGAAACAGCAGATAATGCAAAAGCCATGTCTATCAATCTTTGAAATGCAGTCTCTAGAGTGGTTTGCACTGGACGTGCCTTCCTAATGGAAGTAGCATTTCTTGGCTAATGTGCACAGAGAGGGTGGTCTCTGGAAGGACACTTGCATGGAGCATGCGCCCTGTGGGCAAGTGACTTCCACTCTCTGGGCCTTGGTTTCCTCACTTGTTACATGAGGGAGTTAGACTAGGTCTTTATGTTTTCTTCCAGCACTTGCCTGCTAAGTAATGCTGCCGTTTGTTTACATTCCCCAAAGAAAGACTAGATAAACAGGAGGGGGCAGGGAAAGGAGAGGGAGCGGGGGAAGAGAAGGGTGTTGATGATTCCCTGAGGTCCCTTCCAGCCCTGGGGTACTCCCTCCTGTGCTCTCTGGCCCTTCAGAGAAGGAGAGAAGGGGAAGCCGTGCCCTAAGGGCACAGTTCGCAGACCCATAATCAGGACCTACATACGCTCCAAGAAGGAGGTAAAAGGGTGACCACTGATGGGTCTGGGTGACATAGACCAAATCAGACTGCAGGACTGGGACCTGGGCCCAAGCAACACAAAGCTTGTGGAGGGAGGGAGGAAGGGAGCTTGTCTGTTCTGATGAGGTTTGGTGGGGGGAGGGGAGCAACCAGAGATGAGCAACTCCCATCTCAGCCCTTTCCTAAAGGAAGAAGGCAGCCGAGGCCTGAGTCTTTCCAGTCTGGGGGCTGTACCCCTGACTCTGTGATAGGAGCCATGACAGCCCTGTGATAGAGTATTGAGCCATCTGGTCATTGGTTTGCCAAGTGTTTTCAAGAACATATTACCTGTCTGTACTTTGGGAGGCTTTGGAAATGCAAAGATGAATAAGACCAGGGTTCTTTAAGAGTTAGTGATGGGGGGCTTCCCTGGTGGTGCAGTGGTTAAGAATCTGCCTGCCAATGCAGGGGACACGGGTTCGAGCCCTGGTCCGGGAAGATCCCACATGCCGCAGAGCAACTAAGCCCACGCGCCACAACTACTGAGACTGCGCTCTAGAGCCTGCAAGTCACAACTACTGAGCCCATGAGCCTAGAGCCCATTCTCCGCAACAAGAGAAGCCACCGCAATGAGAAGCCCGCGCGCCGCAACGAAGAGTAGCCCGGCTCACCGCAACTAGAGAAAGCCTGTGCAGCAACGAAGACCCAACGCAGCCAAAAATAAATTAAATAAATAAATTTTTTTTTAAAAAAGAGTTAGTGATGGGATATTCCAAAGGGATACGTGATGGGATTTACAACAAGGATGTGGAGGAGACTGCGAAAGAATTGTAAAGGGATTTGTTAATGGTTATGTGAGGGAGGTGTAGGAGTTGGAATAGGGTCTGTCATTAAGGTCGGCAGTGGAGTCTGAGATGGGATTATAGGATGGGATGGGGGTTTTTTTGGAGGGGGAGGGGTTCATTAGCTATAAAATGGGAATATAACGGGGTGTGTGATGGTAGGTGTAACAGGGTATGTGAAGGGGTGGGAGTTATTAGGACATATGATGATTCATTCATAGAGCAGCCTTTCCCAACAGCCCAGATGAAATAAAATTCTTCCTCTTAATAGGGTCTCAAAAGCACTTTATATCTATCATTGATAACACTATTGAAATTAGTTCATTGAACAAATGAAATGAGTTCATTGTTTTGTAATTATTTGCCTAACTTCGGTCTCCCTTGCTAGGCTGTAAGAGCTGAGGAAAGAGTAGCCTTGGTGGATCTTGTAGGGTCCTGTTCGCTGCGGCACCCTCACTCTCCATCCCACCCCAACAGGGCTGGGCACATAGTAAGCTCTCAGTAAAATCTGATTGAACAAATAGCTGATGGGGTGCCAAGACCCTCCTCAAATAATGACGGGCGGCTGGACGTCCTCAGAATAAGTAACCGCATCTTGCGTGGAGTCCTGTGGCTCTGGTTCTGTTTAAAGGGAGGTGTTGCCATCTGGTGGCCAAGGGAAGAAATACACTGAGAGGAAGCTTTCATTCCGCCCTGGTTCTAGCCTCCACTGTCTTGGGGGCCAGCAGCTACCCACCAGCTTTCAGCCCAGCCCCCAGCCGCAGAGAAATCAGCCCCAGCTTTCCCCACTGCTTCAGTAGTGGAGCAAGAAGCGGTAGGAAAATAGAGACCCTGTGGACCCTGTGCTGAACGGCCCTTGTCTTGATCTGCATCATGGCCACTCAGCCCTGCCTGCTTTGGGCTGGGCTCAGCCCGCTTCTCCCTAGCTTTGAACTCAACCCTTCATCCTGGGAAGCTACTAGTCCAGGACAGGGAGCGTGGTACAAACAGAGCTTTGATTCAGGGGCTTCCATATGAAAATTTCTCATCATTTGAGCTTTCACTGTCCAGAGTGGGTCAATCCCATTTCACACAGACACACACACACACACACACACACACGCAGGCACATGCACGCAGTACCTTTGCTCTACATAATGGTGAGTGAGTTCTGACTAAAATTGACCCCCTCCATCCTATTTCTGTACCTTGTGTGGTCAAAGTCCCAAACAAAACACTAGGTAAAAACCCCTGTCCTAGGGAGCTTACATTCTAGTGGAGCATCTTTAATTACCCAGCTTTCACTGTGGAGCCCCTCATCCTCAGCTATAATGTGGGGTAACAACATCCGCTTCGCTACCTCATAGAGCAATAGGCCTATGAAATAGTACTGAGAGAATTGAATGCTGAAAGGGTTGGTGCACAGGAACACAGCTGCCCTGTAAATCGAATTACCAATAATACTTGTATGTGTTTTGTACTTGTTTTCTTATATTTCCATGTAACATGTTTCATTTCCATCATTGGAATTGGATGTGGAACAGTGACAGTGCCCCCAAAACCATCCCATATAAGCCCGCACGCCACCTGAACACAAACAGTGCATTCACAAAACACGCTCAGATGCGTGTCCTCTTGCCACTCCCGGCTCAGGTCCCTAATCCATTCTATATGGGAATTCTGAAGCTGTCATGGCCAGCAGTGTTCCCTTGAGGACTCAGGAGCATCTATGAGCGTCCTTCATCAGAACGCTGCTTCCCAGCAAATAGGCAGCAACCTAGGCAGTTCACAGGTAATTAAAGATTTCCTTCTGCACCCACAATACCTCTCTCTGCGGGTGCCCTTGTACCCATGGCAGCACTGCTTCCAATGCTGCAGTGCTTGCCAAGGTGGGAAAAAGTCTCCCCAGCATGCAGGTCTCTGCATTAATTTTTCAGAAGGTGGCCTGATTCTTTCCTTTTCACTACAACCCCTTCTCTTTGATAACTTTTTAAATGGTCTCCCAGGGCAAAAAGTTGAAGGACATAGAACACTATCCACTAATGCCACCTTACATAATCCTTGGGGAGCAACCCTGAATTAGTACCCTGCACCTCAGTCCTTCCCAACCTCAGGGTAAGACCCCACTCCACCCCCAAGAGCAGTCAACACCAAGAGAGACTTCCCACAGCCTTGTCCTCCACTTTCTTCATCCATTTTGGTCCTAACCATTGGTCCCCAATTTTTCTCCACTGTTCCTCCCAGAAGGCCCATAATATTCCATCCTTATGACCTACAATTCTTACCACATGTATATAGTGTCAGCTTCCCCAGGGGACACTTACTGTAAATAGATAGGCTAGATACATGGAAAGGGTCTTAAGTTATTAATACAAATAAAATAAGATAAATCAGAATAAAAGAAAAATGGGTGGATTAATATAGAATAACTCTGCCAGGTTGAAACACACCCATACAGCCCTTTCTCCAATAAAAGCAACTAAAAACATAACAGTTCATGTCCTGTGTTTGTTTGAAGGTGACAAAGCTAGGATCCTTGACAGGGAATGCATGTGAAGGACTAAAAGAGAAGGTAACAAGCCCATTGAACAATCCTGGCTGGAGCACGGTGGGCAGGGAACCTTCAGATCCCATCACCGGGTCCACCTGAGGCCGAGGGCACATTATCGTCTGCGTGTGTGACAGAATGGAACACTCTAGAAGCTACCTGAATGGAGGTGTGGGCAGGCGGTGTCAGGAGTCAGATCACTAAGGGCAATAACAGATGCTCAAGTGACAAAGGATGGGGGTCCAACTACGCTGTAAGGAGATAGCCTTTTGTTTAACTGGTGGGATGTATGCAGTTGCTCAGGACGGTGGAGGGGAGGCTGAGTCTGCAGGGAGGGGCCACTGAGGAGAGGCAGCTTTATAAACAGAGGGACAGGGACTTCCCTGGTGGCGCAGTGGCTAATACTCCACGCTCCCAACGCAGGGGGTGCAGGTTCGATCCCTGGTCGGAGAACGAGATCCCACATGCATGGTGCAACTGAGAGTTTGCATGCCACAACTAAGACCCAGTGCAACCAAATAAATAAATATTATTAAAAATAATAATAATAAATAAACAGAGGAACAAAGGTAAGAATTACAGCAGGCGTCTCATCGGAGACCATGCCAGCCAGAAGAGAAAAGAGTGACATGTTTTAAATGCTGAAAGGAAATACAAACAAACAAACAAAAGAAATCTGTCATCCCAGAAATCTATACACAGTGAAATAGTTTTCAAAAATGAAGGAGAAATTTAAAATTTTCAGACAAAAAAAAGCTGAAAGAATAAAATGTCAGTAGGTCCCCCTTGTAGGAAATGTTAAAGCAGGTTTCAAGAGAAGAAAGAATATAACACCAAACAGAAATTGGGATCTACACAAAAAGATTAAGATCTCCAGAACAAGCTAAAATTGAAGTAAATATGAGAGGGTTTTTTTTTTAATCATTATAAAATATAACTGACTAAGTCAAAAACAGTAGTAAAGTATTGTGGGTTTATAGCATAAAGTGAAACAAATGATAATAGCCTAAAAGTTGGAAGGAAAGAATTGGGATTGTACTATTGTAAGGTTCTTACAGTCTAGATGAAGAGGTATAATATTCCTTAGAGATAGGCTATGATTAACTGCATATATATTTTTTAAATCCTAGGGCAATCTAAAATTATGATTAAATATGTACAATTTAAACCCAAGGGCAACATGAACATTTTTAAGGTGTAAATAATGATGCCATAGTGGAGACAGAATAACAAATTCTCAATCCAAAGGCAGGCAGAAAAAGAGGAAAAATGGAACAAATAACAGATAAATAGAAAACAACTAGCAAGATGTTAGATCTTGATTCATGTGAATGGTCTAAACAACCAGATTTAAAGACAGAGATTGTCATATAGGATAAAATAGCAAAATCTAATTATATGCTGTCTACAAGAAATCCATTTTCAACAAAAAGATATAAATAGGTTAAAGGAAAAAGGATGGTAAAAGATACATCATGCAAACACTAATCAAAAAATATATAGTGGCTGCATTAATACCAGATAAAGTAAATTTCAATACAATAAATATTACCAAGTATAAAGAGGGATGTTACTTAAAGATAAAAGGATCAATTCACCAAGAAGACATAATAATCCTAAATTTTTAAGCCCCTAACAAATATCAATACATAAGAGCTTCTAAATGCATGACAAAAAACTGAGAGAACTGAAAGGAGAAATAGGTAAATCCACAATTATAGTTGGAGGTTATAATTAAGTTATAAAAAAGCAGGTAGAAAATTATTAAGAATATAAAAGACCTAAGCATCACCATCAATGAACTTGACCTAGTGGAATATATAGAACATTCCACCCAGCAACGGCAGAATTCACTTTTTTTTCAAGTGTTTGTGAAACATTCACCAAGTCAGACCATTTGTGGGGGACAGAAAGCAAATCTCAACAAATTTTAGACTTGAAATTATACAAAGGATGCTCTCTGACCAAAATGGAGTTAAACTGGAAACTAATAACAAAAAGATACCTGGAAAAATCCCCAAATATTTGAAAATTTAATGTCTGATACAAGTATTACTAGGTTGTTACTGTTTGGTGTGAGATACAACTCTTTTCTCAAGTGCCTCACAGAAATACTTGGTAAAAACAGTGTGGCTTACTAATGCTTTAGCCCAGGGGGTGGCAAACTAGGGTCCACAGGACAAACCTGGCCTTTGGCCAGTTTCTGTCTGGCCTGAAAGCTAAGAATGGCTTTTACAATTTTAAAGATTGTGAAGATGAAGGAGGAGGAGGGGGAGGAGGAACAGCAGTAGCCACCTAAAACAGCCTAAAACACTTGCAAAGCCCTCCTTTAGTAAAATGAGTTGGGGGACTTCCCTGGTGGTCAAGAATCCGCCTTCCAAGGCAGGGGACACGGGTTCGATCCTTGGTTGGGCAACTAAGCCCACGCGCCACAACTACTGAGCCTGCACACTCTGGAGCCTGCGCGCCACAACTAGAGAGAAGTCCACACGCCGCAAGGAAGAGCCCTCGCACCACAACGAAAGATCCCACATGCCGCAACAAAGATGCAATGCAGGGCTTCCCTGGTGGCGCAGTGGTTGAGAGTCCGCCTGTCGATGCAGGGGACACGAGTTCGTGCCCTGGTCTGGGAAGATCCCACATGCCGCGGAGCAGCTGGGCCCATGGGCCATGGCCGCTGAGCCTGAGCGTCCAGAGCCTGTGCTCCACAACGGGAGAGGCCACAACGGTGACAGGCCCACGTACCGAAAAAAAAAAAAAAAAGATGCAATACAGCCAAATAATTAAAAAATAATAAAATAAAAATGAGTTGGAACGTGTTTCTTCCTCCATTTTCTGAAAAGTTTGTGACATATTGTTTTTGTTTGTTTGTTTGTTTGTTTTCTGTAAATGTTCAGCAGGGAAGCCTGGTGTTTTGGAATTTCCTTTGGGGAAGGGTTTCTAATTATATATACAATTTCTTTAATAGCTATAGAGCTATTCAGTTTTTTTTATTTCTTCTTTTGTCAGCCTTGGTAATTCACCCCTTAGTGTTAATCAGCATTTCCTTCTGGTATCATTTTCCTTCAATTTGAAGGATTTCCTTTAACATTTCATGTAGTGCATTTTGCCATTAATTAATTTATTTATTTTTGCTGTGTTGGCTCTTCGTCTCTATGTGAGGGCTTTCTCTAGTTGTGACAAGCGGGGGCCACTCTTCATCACGGTGCGCAGGCCTCTCACTATTGCAGCCTCTCTTGTTGCGGAGCACAGGCTCCAGACGCACAGGCTCAGTAGTTGTGGCTCACGGGCCTAGTTGCTCCGCGGCATGTGGGATCCTCCCAGACCAGGGCTCGAACCCATGTTCCCTGCATTAGCAGGCAGATTCTCAACCACTGCGCCATCAGGGAAGCCCTGAAGGATATCTTTTGCTGGGTATAGAATTCTATGTTGACATTCTTTTCTTATAGACTTTTTAAAATATTCTCCTGTCTTCTGGGTTTTGTTGTTTCTGGGGGGAATTCACTGTTTACTCTTACCCTTGTTCTCTGTTTGTAATGTGTCCTTTTCTTCTGGCTGCTTTTATGATTTTTCTCTTCATTATTAGAGTCTAACAATTTGATACGCAGTGTCTTGGTGTGGTTTTCTTTGTACTTATCCAGTTTGGGGTTTGTTGAGATTCTTGGATATTTGAATTTATAACTTTATCAAATTTGGAAAGTTTTTAGACATTATTTTTTTTCCCAGTTCTGCCGTATTCCGTCTTTTCTCTCTTTCTGGAACTCTGATTACATGTTTATTGGACAGCTGATATTGTCACATATGTCACTGAGTCTCTAAGGAGCTCCAGTTAGGATAGTTGCTATGTTTGCACGTTCATAGATAGTTTCTTCTACCATGTCTAATCAATGTGCTATTGAGCCCATTCAGCGCATTTTTCACTCTGGATATTGTATTTTTTAGTTCTAGAAAAATATAATACTCTGGTTCTTTTTTTGATTTTATATTTCTCTTTTCATTATGTTCATGTTTCCTTTAAATGCCTGAACGTCTTTATAATAGCCCTTATAAAGTCCTTGTATGATAATTCAATAATCTCTGCCATTTATGGCTCTGGTTTTTATGATTGATTTTCTCCTGGTTATGGGTCATCTTGTCCTACATCTTAGTATGCCTAATAATTTTGGATTGGATGCTGCTGGACATTGTAAATGTTACATTGCTGGGTGTCTGAATTTTGTTTTCTTTCTTTGAAGAATGTTGAGATGGGGCCGGGGAGGTCAGATAATTGAGTTACTTATAGATATGCTAAATGCTTTCTAGTCTTGTATTTGTGCTTGTTAGGGTGGGTCTAAAGCAGTGGTTCTAAATCAGATACAACTTTCCCCCAACCCCCAACCCAGGATATTGGCAGTGTCTGAAAACATCTTTGGTTGCTACAACCCAGACGGTGCCACTGTCATCTAATGATTAGAGATCAGGAATGCTGTTCAGTATCCTGCAATGCACAGGAAAGCCCCTCAAAACAAAGAATTATCCTCTCCCCAAAATATCAACAGTACCAAAGATGAAAAACCCCTTCTAGAGTACTTATAACCTGGGACCAGTGTTACCCTACTGTTGGGATAGCTACTCGATGCCCACATATTCAAGAATGTTTCTCTGCTCTCCAGTCTGGCTAGTTGGAACTCTAACATCTCCCGACCTGATGTTAGCGCTGGAAATTGTTCAGCTTACAGCTTCCTGGTAATTATAGGAACAGCCTGATGGGAGTCCTACCCTACACATGCACAGTTTAATATTTAGCCAAAACTCAACGGAACCCATGCAAATTGCTGGAGCTCTTTCTCTGCATAGCTTCCTCCTTTCCAGTATTCCGTGCCACAAATTCCAGTGGCCTGAGGCTTCCTGACCTCTAATAGCTGACATTTCAACTAAATGAGACCTCCAGGCTCTGTTGCTGTTGCCCCTTCTCTGTGCTTGGTCTGTAAAGAGCCTCTAGGCAGAAAGCCTGGGTGATCAAAGGGTTTTCCGTGTGTCTCTCCCATTTCTGCAGGTGTTGCAAGAGAAGGCACTAACTCCCTTTGTTTCTGACTCTCTTTTCAAAGATTTTGGCATAGTAAAGAACCTTGAAAGGTAGATAGTGTTTCCCTCTGGAGCAAAGAGCAGGTTTGTGTAGCGTCCAGTGTTACGAAGGTGAAGTAGGTTTACTCCCCACTGAAAATGATCCTGGTTCCCTAAGCTCAGGGTCCCTCTTCTGTAATGCAACCCACTACATGTGCATGTGTCACCTGGACCTCTTCACATCGCCCTACAGGAATTGGGACTTGAGGAAGCAGTGCAAATGCTGATACTCTAGCCACTGCTATTGCTTTGAGTAATAACATCCTTTGCCTCTGTCCTGGGAGTCTTGGGTCTTCTGCCAGCATCCATGAAACAGTATGAAGCTAACTTATTAACTTGTGAGGAAGGTAAATTCTCAGATTCCTTCACAGTTCTTGACACATCTGTCATATACTAGGCACTACGCTAGGCTCCGAATACAGAAAGTGAACCACACCAGAAAGGGCATAAACTGCCCTTCTGCAATCTTCAGTCTGGTGGGGGAGACAAAGACAAACAAATATATAGTTTTTAAATGGCAGCAATTATTAAGAAAGAAATAAGGAAATTACAACAAGAGAATGACAAGGGGGAAAGTAGACTGGATTAGAGGATGTCAGTAGCGGGAGCAAGGAGATAAACTGGGAAGTTATTGAAAGTGTCTAAGCAAGAAATGATGGAGGCTTGGGCTAGGGTGTGACCATGAAAAGAATATTGGGAATACTGGGAATCAAGGCTGGATGATAAAGTGGGGCCAGATCATGAATGCTCTCCCACAGGACCCTTGTAGATGCTGCTACTTCCGCTTGGAAAACTCTTTCCCTTGCTTGTCCTATGTCTGCTTTTTCTTGTCCTTCAGGCTCAGTTTTTAAAATACTAGGTTAAGAAAAAAAAAAAAACTAGGTTAAGGAAGTTAGAGAAAGGGAGATATTCATGAATCTTGAGTTAGGATTATGTCCTAACAAAAAAACATGACTTGCGGTGGCTTAAACAAACAGAGGTTTATTTATCTCATATAAACAAGGAATCTAGAAGCAGTAGCATTTGTTCAGCTGCTCGGTGAGGTCAGGAACAACACCTTGGTCTTTCCCTCATGGTTGCAAAATGGCTGCTGCAGCTCCTTTGTAACCACATTCAAGGCAGTATGGAAGGAGAACAGGTGGCACCAGCCAAGACTGTCTTTTTTAACAGGCCATGAGAAACTTTCCCAGAAAGAAACCACTTCTATTTATTTTTCACTGGTTATAACTGTGACTCCTTTCCCTTTAGAAAATAAAGTATTTAGCTTTTTCCAGACTTTATCATGCAAGAACTTCTGGAATTCTTGAGCTAAGGAATAATATCATCAAAGAGGTGCTTTAGGAAGGTACAGGCTGAGGGCAATGGAAAAGTAGAAAGGGAAAAACTAGGAACAGAGATAAGTTAAGAGGCTATTGCTGTCAGTCAGTGGGAAGAAGGTCTGGATCAGAATAAAAACAGAAATAAGAAAGTGCTTAACTTAAGAGATGTGTCTCCTCACAGCTTTAGTCATAGATATGCACGTATCTATGCTTTCATGTAAATGTGTATCACTTTTGCAAGGAGAGAGAAATTTATGTAAATAGATGTGCATTTCTGTGCATTATCTTTGTTTTTCTCTGTGTCTGTGACTGTATCATTTATTCATTCATTCAGCAAATACTTACTGAGCCCCAACTTTGTGCAAGGCAATGTGCCAGGTACTGTGGGGGAACACGGACATGAATCAAACACAAATCCTACCCTTGAGGAGCTTACAGACTAGAAAGGGAGAAAACACATATCCTCAAATACCTAAAATGCAAATTAGTAAAATGATAAATATCATAAAGTTATGAAAGTTCAGAAGAGGAAGTCATTATCTTAGCTGGAGAGATAAGGGAGAAGATGGCATTTGAATTTGATTTTAACGAATTAATAGGATGATAGAGTTACCATATGATCTAGCAATCCCACCCCCGGGCATATAGCTGGAGAAATATATATACACACACAATGGAATATTACTCAGCCATAAAAAGGAATGAAAGAATGCCATTTGCAGCAACATGGATGGACCTAGAGATTATCATACTAAGTGAAGTAAATCAGAAAGAAAAAGGCAAATACCGTATGATATCACTTATATGTGGAATCTAAAAAAATGATAAAAATGAACTTATTTACAAAACAGAAATAGACTCACAGAAATAGAAAACAAACTTAAGGTTACCAAAGTGGAAAGGGGGAGAGGGATAAATTTGCAATTCGGGGTTAATAGATACAGACTACTATATAAAAAATAAATAAACAACAAGGACCTACTGTATAGCACAGGGAACTATATTCAATATCTTGTAATAATCTATAATGGAAACGAATCTGAAAAGGAATAGATACATATGTATAACCGAATCATTTCGCTGTACACCTGAAACATTATAAATCAACTATACTTCAATAAAAAATATTTTAAAAAAGAAAGAATAGGATGGAGGGAAGGAATGTGGGCAGGGAGCAAGTGACCATGGAGCATTCTTACCTTACTGGCTAGAAAAGGTGGTGAAAAATAAGCCTGAAAGAAAACTGATCTAAAGAATTTGGTGGGGTTTTTTTTTATACACTAGCAAATATTTATTGGACTCCTACCAAAGATACGGTACTGTGCTAGATCTTGAATTTCTGTACGTGATTATATGTCTGTGTTTCCATGTATGTGTGCCTGTTTGCGAACATGCGTATGTTTCACAGTGCGTACATACTTTTGTGTGTCTCCCTCTCTGTTTTAATAGTCAATTTCTTTGTGTGTACATTTTTACACGTAACTGTGTCCATGTGTTTACACACGGCCAGCAGGTGGCGCCACAAAATCATAACTAGCAAGGACAATTCTGCCTGTTCCAGCCAAGTAGCCATCCCAGACCCTATGAGGCCATGGAGAGATCCTGAGGCCCTTATAGGGGCTGGGGATTCGTTTAGCTGTTTCCATCATTAGCATTATTCACCACTGTATTCCCACGCCTGGCACAAAACCTGGCAAATTGAAATCCTTAAATGTGTATTCATGAAATGCTAACATGCCCCATGGGAGAAGTGGGAGATGGGGGGAGCCAGGGAAAGAAGTACAAAGAAGGTGGTCCGCCAGTAAAGACCCCACAGGAAGTGGGATTTCAGTCACACTCATAGAAGTCATAGAAGATCCGGAGGGGGATGTGTGATAAAACCGTAAACTCAGCCATTGCTGTCACCCATGGGGCTTCCTCTACTTATAATGTGGCATCTGACCCTAATCCTTTCCTTCGCCTTTTATTTAGTGCCTAGTAAGTACTAAGACCTGTGGGAAACTCCACCTCTGCTCTCTAGGAGCTTACAATCCAGGAAGAGAAATAAAGTTTATTTTTAAAAAATTTATTATATGCACGATCTGGATTTGGATCCTGGCCTAGAAAGGAAAAGGAGACATTGGACAGTGGGCAAAATTTGAATGGGATCTGGAAATCTGAATGCGTTGCACACAGGTTATAGAACAGTGTCCTTAGGACTTCCCTGGTGGTCCAGTAGTTAAGACTCTGTGCTTCCACTGCAGGGGGCACGGGTTCGATCCCTGATCCCTGGTAGGGGAATTAAGATCCTGCATGAAGCATGGCCAAAAAGAAAAAAAGAAAAAGAGTAGAACAGTGTCCTTGCTTTTGAAGAAATATACTCAGTGAAATATTTAGGGGTGGAATGGCATCATGTCTGCAGCTTGCTCTCAGATTGAACAGAAAAGGAATAACGATAATGGCCGGAAAGGAAGGAAATGGTAAATGTTAATGATTGTAGAATCTGATTTAAGCTAAGAGAGCTGTTTATACTCTTCTTGCAACTTTTCTTTAAGTTTGAAATTATTTCAAAATAAATTTTGTTTTTAAATTTTTAAATAATAATAATAATTACAACCCATAAACCCTCTCTGCCTATTGCTGAGAAAGTTCCTTCCTGCCCCATGTGAGAAGGGCTCTGTTAGGGACAGAGGTACAGAGCTGGAAGAGGGTCCAGCTGGGTCTATTCAGAGACCCTCTGGATCCTGGAACTTCCTCCCAAACCCCTTCCCACCCTGGCTGCCTCAGGAGACTGGCTCTCTCTCTCCCCTATCTGGGCTACCCCAAGGTCTCACCCTTTTCAGAGCCCACATCTGTGATTTCTCCCACTCATGTTCTCCATGCCAGCGTAGGTACCCCACTCCCCCATCAGCCTGTTTAAGGAGCGGAAGGTCTCTGACTGCCCACAGGGACTACCACTCTGGTCATTCCACACAAGAACACAGGTACCAACTCCACTTTGCTCCCACAGGAGAACTGAGGCTCAGAGTTTTGCAGCAAAAACCTTGAACCAACAAAGATCTACTCAGTGGGACCAATTTCAGGTCAGCTGCACATAGCAGGGGCCTGGACTATAAAACACTTTAATGGTCTGGCTGAGTTATCACAGATGGGTCTGGCTGCTTCCCCATCTCTCGGCCGTCCTCCCCATTGCCTCACTCCTTTCTCTGAGCTGCCAGCAGCACGCGGTGCTGCATTTGTCAGGCCATTGCCAGTCAAGGCCGCCTCATGGCCCTCTGAGGAATCCCACATACCTCAGCCTGGCACTCAGGACCGTCTGCAAAGTGGACCCAGTTCCTGCTCCAGCTGTTTCTCCCATTATTCCTTTGCACCCGCTTTTGCCCTACATTCTTAGTGTCCTGGATGTGCTCACACTTTCCCTCCCCCGCACCTATGCTGATGCACTTCCTCTGCCCTGGAAGGGCCTCCTTCCCCATCTCCGCCTGGCAAATGCCCATCTACCTCTCATGGCCCACTTCAAATGTGACCTCTTCCTAAGTCCTTTCATATTCCACCCCAACCTGATCTGGCTTCTTTCTCCTCTCTTGGCAATTATTTTCAGCTTCATTACCTTAATGCTTTATTTTTGGAATGCCAATTCCTTCTATGCAACTCTAAGCTCTGCAAGGGAGAAATCTGTCTCTTATCCACTCAGTACCTAGCAACCTGTTGGACATGCAGTAGGTGTTCAATAAATGTATAGGAGGTAATACGGCTAAGTGTGTTTGCTGTACTTCACTGAGGTACAGGTCCACAGAACCGTGAACTCTGAGGGACACAGAAGGCGGGAGCTCTTTCCAGGAGGAGATGGAAATAACAGCTACACTGAGCTCCCGTTAGGTGCCCTCTGGCCCTGACCCCATCCCCATCTGGCTCCCGGCCTCCTCAATCCTCAAGGACACAATTTAAAAATATCTCCCCTCCTTGCCTCCCTCCTCTGTACTATGACTTTCTCCTTTCCCTTCCTTTCTCTCCCCTAAAACCCTCGGGCTCCTACCCACAGAACACTGGGGAGAAAACAGAGCTGAGGGATTCCCCACCAGCTTCTGAGCACTGAGATGAGGAAGTGATTATCAGAGGCCGTTGTCTTGGTCAGTTCCTGTTTCTGGAGCGAAGATGCCAAAATCTGTTCCTTTTTCTTGTGAAAAATGTACGAGTTTTGATTTCCAAAATTCCCAGAAGCAAGACTGTCACTGTGAGCCGTCTGTGTTTCTGTCTGCCTGCATCTGTATGGAAGGTCCGCCAAGGCCTCCTGGGCCTGCTCCTCGTGGGCTAGCGTCCAGGGGCGGTCTTGACAATGACACCTCACTCCCTGCCCCTCCCCATCCCCCCCCTCACTTGACCTGGCTGAGGAGAGACAAGTGCATTAGGACAGGCCTGCCTCTGGCCTGCTAATGCTTCCTGGGGCCTTGCAGGAGAAGTCCCTCCCCAAGGTTGGTCTGGCTGCTCAGAAGCCCCTAGAGAGGGTAGAAATTTAAGCTGATAACCTGGACTCAGATGTGGATTAATTTGGGAAACCCTGTCCCTGCCCTGCTCCCAGGCTTGAAACCATGGGGGGGGCGGGGGGGGAGGGTGCAGACACAGCCACGCCATCCCAGCCCCCAGCCTTGGCCCGGGGCCCCACCTTCTGTGCCCCAGTCCCATCTGGAATGGGAGGAGAGTCCCACTTCATGTGGAATCAGACCCTCCTGAGCCCTCTTCGGAGAAAGGAAGAGGGCCAGCCAGGGAAGTATTGGAGGTGGAGGCATGGAAGAGTGGGATATGCAAAAAGGCACTCAGAGCCTAAAGCCGGGGTAAGAGAATGAGTATGGGCCTTGAGATTAAGATTAGGCTCAAGGTGTGAAGGTCAAAGTCGTCTTGGTGCCAGGCCCTCTGGGCTGTGCTTGCCTTGGGTTGGCAGGTGAGAGAGAGCAGGACAGGCCTAGGTAGCAGGTTCTTTGCCTATGCAGGAAGCAAAGATGAATGCTTTCTAGCAGGATCTACATTTGGCCTGCTTTTCCTTTGGCCTCTGCTTCTGTTTGTACCGTGCCTACCCAATTCTCATGCATTCATTTAACAAACATTTAAATAGCCTAGAACATTTACAGATATCAGTGGCCAGGGCTTTCCGAAAGCGTAGGCTGGGACTTGCAGAGTCCTCACTCACTGCCTGGAGCTTCATTCAGCGTCGCGCTTGGCTAGGCCCCTCGCACGCTGTGCGCTTTGTGCACCATCCCGGTTGCTGGGGCCTGAGGCCTGATCAGCAGGGGATTGAGTAGGGGTGCAGGACCGCTCCCGAGACGGCCGGCCCAGACAATCTGAGCCCGAGACTGGTTAAGGGGGCAGGAGACTGGGCAGGGCCGGGGAGTCTCTGCGGGGGCCGACCCTGTGCCCTTTCACGTGCCCTGGGAGCGCAGATGCTGGCAGTGAGTGGTGGCGGTCCTCCCAGGGAAGGGGTCCCCCTCGGTCCCCGGAGCTGGGAGCCGGGGCAGCCCTCGCCAGCGCCGCGCCCTCCCCGAGGCCCGAGGGAGGCGCCGCGGGAGGAATTCCAGCCATTTCCTCTGCGCCGCGCGGTATGTGGCCTGCTCGCTGCCCGACCGCAGAGCGGCCCGGAGGTGGGGGCCGGCGGCGCGGGCCGGTCACCAGCCGCGTCTGGCAGCTGCCCTGGCCTCGCCGTCCCGCTCCAGATTCCCGGCTGGCCGTCCCTCGTCCCGGGCAACCAAACCGGCCCTGGAGCGGCCCCGGGCCGGCGCGGCGCTGCCGGGACCCCGGCTCCTCCCCGCGCGGCCGCAGCCGGCGGAATCGCTCCCGCCCCAAGGCCGCCTGCCTCCTCGGCCCCCGCCGTGCACCCTAACCCGCGGGTCCCCCGAATCTCAGTTTGAAACTGAAGGTGGCCTTTGCTACGTCACCTTGGGGCACGTCCCTTAGCCTTTCTAAGCGTCAGTTTCTCCACCTGTGAAATGGGCGTCCTGACAATAGTGCTACCTCATTTGTGCCGCCCTGAGGTTAAATGAGAAAGGGAACGTGCTGGAGCAATGTCAACGATGTTTTCGTTTCTCTAGGTATCGCTGCTGTCCTCAGCTCTGCTGGATCTTCCGCCCACCCTGCCCAGGGCCTCTTCTCCATACTAATTCGCGGTGGAGCAGTCGGGGAGGCTTTACAGGTAGGCACTGCAGACGGCCGCCTCAAGGACCGGCGGTAGACTCTTCCTCGGGATTATCTGCCCGCTAGGTTGTTGAAAAACCTAAGGGACAGTTATTTCATTTTTTAAATGATGTCATCGCCGTCTGACATCAACCAGGCCCGCAGCGACTAGGGGAAGTTGAGGGTGCGGACCGGGCTGGTAGGTCCGCAGACGTGGACTCTACATGCCGGTCTCAACAGACGCTGGGCCACCACGTGCTCTCTGGGCTCCTCTTTCAAAGTGCAGATCCTCCACCCGGAGCCCCCGGGAGAACGAACATTCTTTCAGCTTTAACTCTGCGCTAGATCAGCGAGAAAGGGAAAGTCAGAGCCCCTAGGCGACTGGGAGGGTGGGTCCACTTCCCCTGCCGCTCACCCCCGCCCACGGCTGCGGTAAATGTGACACTGAGCGGAGTTGGAAAGCCCCGGGTTTCACCGGGCCTGACCGCCGACTGCTTTGCAGACGCAGCACCGAGGAGCCGCTCTGCCGCGGTGTTCCCCCAGATGGCTCCTTGTTTTGATTTTGAAACTTCCATTCCAGCCAGAGCCCCAAGGCCGAGAATCAGCCCTTGCAGCAAGACGTGCTCCCCTCGTTCCCCCCACACACGCTACAGCCACAGACCGCATAAATCCAGGTGGAGACAGGTCCAGAAACACAGGTGCTATAAATATCCCAGTCCGGCGAGCGGGGAGACACAGCTCCCGGGCAGCCCCTCCCCACCCACCCTCCTCTGAGCCCGGCACTTCCGGCCATCGCTGCGCTGCAGGCTGCTCTCCGAGTTGGGAGGGGCGGGCTCCATCCGTAGCAGAGGCCTGGCTTCCTTTTCCTCGCCCGAGACCCCTTGACTGCCTAACCTGAGGGTTTTCTCTCCACTCAGGATACACCTCCCGAACTCCCAATGGCAGACCGTTTCCTCCCTCCCCTGGTATTTTTTAAAGGCTTCTCCCAGGGACCCCAGGCTGTGGCCAGTCTTCCTGAAATGCTGACTTCTCTTTCAAGATGGATGGGGGATGCTGCCTTAGGTTAGAAGGCATCGAACGAAATCACATTTTTAAATGTAAAATTTGATTCTAAATTTTTGATGGTGCTTTTCGTTTTGGTGGAGGTGGGGACGGACGACGGTGGGGAACAGGCTGCAGGCAGAGTAAATCTAAAAGAGGGGAAAAAAGAAGCTGGGAGTACACACATGTGAAGAGGGGATATCGCTCTGCTGGAAAAGAGAGTTGCTGTCCCAGCAGGCTGGTTCCCAGGAGCTTGGTGAGGCTTTCTGAGCCAGTCTCCTGAGCCTGGGACTTGATGGGGTGCAGGTCCCTGAGAAGGAGCCTGTTGGACACAATAAGACTGCACTGCGGAAAAAAGGTTAATGAAGTTCCACCACCTGGGCTAAGGGATTCAGACACAAAAATTATCCTCAGGAAACTCAGAGATCTAGATCTGATGGCTCCAGGAGAGGGTGGCAAAGAGCAAGGCAGGTTTGGAGATAATGAGTGAAACAGATCTGAACCACCAGTTTTCAAATGTGTCTGTAAAAATAAGCTTTAACTAAATGCTAAATAAAGCCCTGGTTTAAAAAATGAAGCCACACTCCTCTTCCAATGTGGGCACTTACTCTCGAGTTGCTGTGCTAAGGAAGCACTTGGTCAGCTCATCCCGCTGAATTCTACTTAGAATGTACTATTAATTCCCCATTTTACAGATGAGAAAACTGAGGTCAGAGAGGATAATTAACTAGTAGAGAAGAGTTTCGAACTCAGGGATCTGACTCCAGTGGTTACCTGCGGAACCTCTGCTGTAGGGTAATCAGCTCTGATGGTCTCTCTGACCAGAGACTGGCATGACTCCGCTTCAGCCTTCAGCTGTCTTTAACAGTGAGGAAGACATAGCTGTAACACCCGCCTGCCTCTAGTAGATCCAAGTGATTGCAGCCTCATTGAACTTGATGGCATTCCTGAGGGGGCCAGGCAACCTACCCTAAGACCCCAGTGTTTAGAGGAACAAACTCTCCGTAGGAGGAGGACTCTGAATGGACTGGATGCAGTCACCAAGGTCAGCCCTTCCTGTGTGATTTCAGGACCACAGGGAGCCCCAAGTGGCCTCCTTACTAAAAATCAACCATAAAAGAACCATTGTGCTTAACACAGAACCAGATGTGTGCTTACATTTACACAGGTCACTGCTATCTCACCTTGGGCCATGGGCCAAGGCGACCCAAAGGTATGTTTTCTCTGGCTTTCCTAGCATTTTAAAAAAGTTGAGTTAATTACCAAACGTTTAAAACTGGAAGATTGTGCAGAAATATCTGGATTTTTTTAGCTTCTCCCCACTAATCTTTAAGAGCTGGCCACACGGACATGTACTCTGTGGTCCACCCCAGTCCCAGCCATCCCATCCCATTTATTATTCCCACCCTCCTGCTTGGCCCATTGACATTTGAATTTGCTGACCCCCATCTTCCTCACTAAAATGCAAGTATTCACTAAAGAGGTAACTGTTGAGTCTAACTAGTCACATTCCAGTTTGGCTGTCTTTTCTGGAGAGCTGGTTAAGGTAGACTAGTTGAGGTAAGTTCAAGTGAGGGTAGGAGAGAAAGTGGGGTTTCCCCAAAGCGTCAGGCCATACCAGAACAGAGCAGATTTCTGAGTTCCCAGAAGACCACAAGATGAGAAATTGGTGTTCGAACAGCCGACATGGATGTCAGAACATCACCTGTTTCCCAGGAGCTCATCCTTTCATTTAACTTAGCAAACACCACTCTTTTATTAGCATCCTGGGCTGCCTTTCCCAAACCTGCTTCTGGAAGTGCCTTGGGGAATGTCCAGAAGCAAACCCTGGAGGTGATTAGAGGGCTGCCGACTCAGGCTATGAGCGAGCCCAAAGGAATGGGGCTGGCTTTCAACCAGGACAGAGCTGAGCCCAGAGGAGGAGCTGAATGAAGACGAGGGATTTGAGCAGCCAGGAACTGAAGCACGATCTCATTCACCAAGATGGTGAGCAGCTGTGTGCTCTGAAACGTGGACCACATGAGGGAAAACCATCTTCCCCGAACTTAGAAGCTTTTCTGCCAAAGCAGTTTATTGTGCATGCAGAGAGGTGAAAAGGTTTTGTATGGAGACCTAAGAAGGGATGAGATGGGCTTTGACGGACTGTCTGATAGACCTCGGGGCAACCTCAGCCTTCCCCAAACGCGCATCTGGGAGAGTTTCAGCCCTGTGAATATTTGAACTCAGGCCTTTTTGGCAGTAATCCATGGGACAAGTGTGTCAACAGAGCCCCAGATGTGTACTCTGGGGTGTGGAGGGCGTGAATGTGATGAAGTACTTTTAGGGCTTTTAGAGAAACAGGAAATACAGTTATCAGAGACAGGAAAATCTATTCAACTTCTTTCAAAACCAGAGGATAACATGGCCATCAACATTGTCACAACTGCTAGGTGAAGCCTTTGGAAAAGACAACAGATTAGCAGCAAAGGGGTAGGAGAGGCCCCTTCGGGGAGTCACCAGGCTGGGGCAGGGACACACTCTATTCAGAGAGCCTCCTCTCCCCTCCTGCATCATCAGGAGCCCCTGAAATCCCAGCACTCAGCCTTGCCGCCATCATCTGTGCGTTGTGTCCTCGTTCCTGTTCATGTGAGTCCTAAAATCTCCGTGGCTCCCAGAGGCCCTGTCTTTCCCCTATTCTGTGGCCTCTCCCACCCTCCCCAAGTCCTGAAACTCTTCCTCCGTGACCTCTGGAGTTCATAATTCGTCATTAGCAAACTCTCCTTTATCCTCAACCTGTTCTCTGAGCATCCTCTAAACTTCTTTCCCTACGGGACACCAGCTCTCCCCTGAGTTCACTGCTGCCCTCACAGCCTTCTCCAGCAGGGCCTGATTTTTTTCTCTCACAGCCCCCGTCCCTAGACCTGGAGGTGAGATAGGTGTCCTCCTTACTGGTCATTGTCACCTTTAGAAGTATTCCCTTGCACACCACGTTGAATTTCATGTTATCAAATTATACCAATCACTGCTGTCTTCTCCTGACCCCCAGGCATTATTTTGCAAATATTCTAGGTCTTGGTTCACTGTCCCTCTCACCAACACTGTCTTAACTCTTGGCGATTCAGTATAGAGTAGATGACCCTTCCAATACCCCAGCCTCTCAGTCTCTTGAATTTCTCTCCTCCAGTGAGTTTCCCTCCCCTCAACCCATAGCTGTGATTACACACAACTGCAGTCCCTCCATGATCTCAATTTCGTGCATCCTCCTATCTTTCCAGCTCACCTCCTTGCTTGATCTCAGCCATCCTCTGACCCCACCAGAGCCTCCAATATGTTGATCCCACCACCTTTCTGTGTTGCCCACCCCTTTGATGTTCTTACTCCCCTCCTGACCCAGTGTAAATTTCATGGCCATACCCAGCCAGAGAAATACACACAGCCCCACTGCTTGACCTCATTTGAAGTTCATGCTGATGAAACTTAAGTGGGCCCTTAATGCTGCCCAACAGTCATATGTATGTTTCCCTCATCCATTCACTCACCTGTGCTCCTGGATGACAGTTTTGTACCTTCTTTTCTCTTCGCAAATGCTTAATATTCCCTTCCCATTCTCACTCTCAGCTGAATTCTAAAAGAATCTAATTGGATTCTTTTTTCACTGGGAAAATAGAAGCAACAAGAGGAGAAATCTGCAGATTCCCACCATCACATTTACCCCCTGTCCAGCAGTTGCATCTTCACAGTTTGCCTTTCCACCTACTATCAGAGGTGACCCATCCATCAAAAGCAAATTCCTCCACTTGCACAGGCAACCCAGTCCCTCTCACCTACTCACGGACATTACTCAGCAATTCTTCCTACACCAAATTATTACTCTCTGCTGGATTCTTTCCATCAGCACACAAACATGCTATTATTTCCCACATCTTAAAAAAAAAAAAAAAGCCTTTTAATGACTGTACTTCCCTTGGCAGCCTCTCTCCCATTTGTTTGCTCCCTTTAAGAGCAAATTCCTTAGAAGAATCATCTGTACTTGCTATGTCCGGTTCCTCTCCTCCAGTTCTCTCTTAAACCAACCCCAAATCAGGCCTATATCCCTCAGTGCTCCACAGAAATTATTCTAGTCCAAGTTACCATGGCTTACTAAATCCAGTGGTCACTTCTCAGTTCTCGTCTTATTGATTAATAACATCTGATATAATCAACCACATCCTCCTCCTTGATACACGTTCTTCCCTGGACTTCCAGAACACCTCCCTCTCTTGGTTTTCCTCCTCTCTCACTGCTCCCACCTTCTTGGTCTCTTTTACTGGCTCCCCCTCTTTTCCCTGACCTCTAAGTGTTGACATGCCCAGGGCTCAGACCTCAGTCCTCCACTCTTCCTTATCCACCTCTTTTGATGATCTCATCTAGATATGTGGTTTTAAATACAATCTATGCACCCATGACCCACATTTATATCTCTAGTCCAGACCTCTGCCCTGAACTCTAGACTTATATATCCGACTGTCTGCCCCACATCTCCAAACTCAAGATGTCCAAAACTAAGCTCTTGAGATGCTCCCCAAACTTGATCTACCTGCAGTCTTTCCTATCACAGTTGTTGGCAACTCTATTCTTTCAGTGGCTCAGGCCAAAACACTGAGTTATCCTTGACTCTTGTCTTCCTCTCACATGCACATCAGATCTGACAGGAATTAACTCTACCAACAGAATGCATCTGGAATCCAACCACTTCTCACCTCCTTTATGGCTGCCGTCCTAGTCAAAGCCACCGTCATCTCTCACCTGGATTACTGCTGTGTCCTCCTATCAAAAGTCTCCCTGCTTCTACTCTGGCCTTCAACACAGAAGCCAGAGTGATTTTTTTTTTTTTTTTTTGGCCGCACCTTGGGGCTTGTAGGATCTTAGTACCCCGACCAGGGATCAAACCCATGCCCCCTGCAATGGAAGTGCGGAGTCCTAACCTCTGGACCTCCAGGGAATTCCCAAGAGTGATCCTTTTAAAATGTACTTTAGGGGCTTCCCTGGTGGCGCAGTGGTTGAGTCCGCCTGCCGATTCAGGGGACGCGGGTTCGTGCCCCGGTCTGGGAGGATCCCACATGCCGCGGAGCGGCTGGGCCCGTGAGCCATGGCCGCTGAGCCTGCGCGTCCGGAGCCCGTGCTCCGCAACGGGAGAGGCCACACAGTGAGAGGCCCGCAAAAATTTTTTTTAAAAAGTACTTTAGACCACATCACTCTCTAATCAAAACTTCAAAAGCCCCCTCTCCCCCGTTTCTTTTAGGGTTACTCTTTAATAACTCCCCATTTCTCTCAGTGTAAAAACGGAAGTCTTTACAATGGCCAAAGAGTTCCTGCATTATCTGCCCACTCCTCCCACCACTCACCTCCCTGGCTCCCTCTTTGGATTATTTTATTTTATTTTATTTTATTTTTTAAAATTTTGGCCACACCACGTGACTTGCAGGATCTTATTTCCCTGACCAGGGATCAAACTCGGGCCCCCAGCAGTGGAAGCACAGAGTCCTAATCACTGTACCGCCAGGGAATTCCCTGTCTTCCTCTTTGAATACTCCCTTCCTCACTCATTCTGGGAGTCCAGCCTCCCTGACGTTATTCAAACACACTAGGCGTGTTCCCACAGTGAGGTCTCTGCTCTAGCTCTACCCTCTACCTGAACGCTCTTGTCCCAGAAATCTACTTGCCAACCTTCTCACTCCTTCAGTCTTCAGATTCTCACCTTTTCAATGAGACCCATTTGACCACCCCGTTTAATACTGAAACTTGCCCTTTCCCTACACCCTGACACTCTTGATCACCCTTAACCTGCACAACCTTGCTCTTTTTTGTCCCCATAGCATTTATTATCTCCTAGCATACTATGTAATTTATATATTTACGTTTATTGCTTATTATCTATCTTCCCCTAACCCCACCCCCACAGGGATCTTTCTCTATGTTGTTCACAAATGTATCCTAAATGCCTAGTACAGTGCCTGACACATGGTAGGGAAACAATATATATTTTTTTGGAATGAATGAAAAGAATCCCGGCAGAGAGGGACTTACTCCCTCACCCATCAGAAATGTCTGGGCCAAGAGCAAAAGGGAAAATGGAACCAGAAAAAGCAGCTGGAGCTGACCATAAACACATGATTCATGGACAAAGTCAGGTCAAGTTGGAATGAACAAACTGTGTGCTCATAATCACTAGATAGATAGATAGATAGATAGATAGATAGATAGATAGATAGATAGATAGAATCTCCCACATGGTAGGTAATAAAGCGACTTTATTTACCACATATAGAGTAAATAAAATCCTGGGCCAATGACACCGACTTATCCGATTCCCGTCATTGTCAATTGCTTTTTAGCTGTTCTCCCAGCCCTCAGTGAGCCAGTTACAGTTGACCCTTGAACAACGTGGAGTTTGAACTGCCTGGGTCCACTTATACACGGATTTTTTTCAACAAATGTACAGTCGGCGCTCCCTTTTCACGGGCTTTGCATTAGGGAATTCAACCAACCATGGACAGCAGATTAAAATTTGATCTGGGATTTGTTGAATCCGAGGACATGGAGGATCGACTGTGTTCAGTGGACTATGCCATGTTATATAAAGGGCTTGAGCATCCACGGATTTTGGTATTTGCAGGGACCCCTGGAATCAGTGCCCCGTGGATACCAAGGGACAACAGTACAGTTTGTCAGAGGCACCACAGAGAGTAAAGGCAAAAGGACAGGATCCTGTAAGTGAGGACTTTGAAAAAGAAACTCCTCTCTCTTCACCTCTTCCCCTAAGTGCCTTCTCAGTAGAGGATAGTGCAGTACCAGATGTTTGGGGCAGTACCCAAGCCATTTCCTCAGAATTCTGCAATCATTGGATGCAGATGGTTAATAGTTCTGCTTGCCTGGCCCCCACATGTCCACTGTTAACAGAGGCCTTCTGGAGTCCATGCCTTCCTTTCCCATAGGGATTGCAGCTTCCAGGCTGACTGCCAATGTATTCCTTCTCGAAAGATGCCAGTGTTATTCGAGGAGCCTCTGCACTAAGGATAAACAAGTTAAATGAGGCTCCTAAGGCCCTCCAGACATTTTAGTTAGAGACCCTGGGGTATTAGCCTTGTGGCTGCACCAGGGGCTTGAGGCCACAGTAGGGTCTGGGGCAGGAGGCTTTACCTGTCCTGAGGAGAAATAGAATCTCAGAGCCTTTACAGAGTTGAGGCTTCAGCTCACAACATGCCTAAATAACTGCAAGCATAGCTTCCAAAGGGGTCTGGGCAGAAGCTCCAGAAGATCCCCCTTCACCAGACATGAAGACCAGACCCCAATTCCCAGGACAGACTCGAACCAAATTGCCTTTTTCCAAAACAGGGGCATCCTCAGCTATACCTTTCATCATAAGGAACGTATGCGCATTGATGGAGCTCACCTAGTGCCAAGAGAGCAGCAAAAGGCATTGAAATAAGGTAAGCCTATGTCATTTCTCCATAGAAAACATTCATTCGTAAGGAAGGCATTCATCTTTGACATGAATAGGGATGCCCTATGAGGTTCAGAGTAAGCACAAAACACAGCAGAAGAAGCAGCACTCCTGTATAAAAATATAATTTAGGGAATTCCCTGGTGGTCCAGTGGTTAAGACTCGGCAGTTTCACTGCAGTGGGCCTGGGTTTGATCCCTGGTCAGGGAATTAAGATCCCACAAGCCATGAGGCACAGCCAAAAAAAAAGAAATATATATATATATATATATATAAAATGTATTATATATAATACATGTATTATATATCATACATATGTATATATGTAATACATGTATTATATATATATATTTTTACATCAGTTAAAATATTTACCCAGTCCCATGAGAAAAAGGTCAAAGGGCTTAAGTATATTCTCAACATTCAATCTAACGTCTCTTTCTTCCACTCACAGTTGCCCCTTTTTTGTTCCTCTTCACTCTTCCAAAACTCAGCTCAAATCCTCCCCCACCCTGTGTACCTCTATCTCTCTCTCTCTCTCTCTCTCTCTCTCTCTCTCTCTCTCACACACACACACACACACACACACACACACACACACACACACACACACACAGGCTCTTGATGCCCTTCCTCTCAACCTGCCTCCCTGGACCTTTTCTTTTCTGTATTTCCAATGTAACAATTCCTGGCTGCTCAGGCTCCTTTCAAGTCTTAGTTCTTCCCGGTTCTTACTCTGATCAGCACAGTAGCAGACCAGCTGAGCTGGAATCTTTCTTAGGCAGTAGTCAGGTAAAGCTGTACATATTCATGGGGAGATATTGTGTAATCCTATGCCTTTCCTCCATGTCTCTTTAAAGGATGTCGTTTTAATACCCACATACATCAGCATTTTCTTCTTAGGAGAAAAGAGAGCAAGAGAGGAAAGACAGAGTGAGAGAAGTCAGAACATGTCTGGAGAAGGAAAGACATCTTTTGATCTGCTCCTTATACGTAGCTCAGATGCCTACACTGGACAGTGCCCAGATTATCAGTGGATTCTGGGACATTCCTATGTTAGCCTAATCAAAAAAGAAAGCTGAACACAGCCAACAAGAGGTTAAGGCACAAAGTCAAAATGGAGAGGATTCTGTAGGCTTCTGAACTTGACTTGAAGCTTTCAGTGTGAAGGCAGGAGCTGGGAGAAGAGAGAAAACAGCGAATTGTGTTTTTGATTATTTTTTTTCTGATTACAAAAGTAACGTATGTTCAATGTAGAAAACCAGGAAAATACAGAAAAGTACAAGAAGGGATTGAAAAAAAAAAAGAAACAACACTTGTGATCCCATCACCCAGATATAATCGATGTTAACATGTTTGTTTACCTTTCCAATGTTGTTTCCACGCATATTCTTTTAATCAAATTATAAACATAGTATACATGCTCTTTTAGAAATTTTTTCTCACTTAACAGTATATCCTAATTTTTTCCCAAGTCATTAAATACTCTTCTACAATATGATTTGTTAAAGCTATTTATGATTTTGTGCTATAGGTATGCTATCATAGATTTATCAACCAATTTTATGTGGAAGAGTATTTTGGCTTTTTCCAAGCATGGGATTTTAACTGTGGCAGGGTTGTCTGCACCACCCCTGTTTTCAGCTAACAAGCTAACCTTGTTAGGTAAACAAGGTAACCTTCTTCCCTTACAAGCAGATAAGGATCCCTTCAAAGTTCTATACCCAAGAGAACCCTGCCTTGACAGAAGTAACTCCTCACAAGCATTCAGCTGTCCTTGTGTTCTTCAGGGAAAGCCTGGCATTAGGCCTTGAGCATCCTTACGTCTACTGGCCAGGCCATTCTTGAGCAGACGGAGAGAAAATATTTGTCATTCTAAGTCATGGAGTTGGCCCAATTTATTCAATGCATCATTCTCAAAAATATTTTTTGTGCTAGACCTGAGCTGGATATTATAGAAGAAAAGATATGGTTTCTATGTTTCATAAACTTTTACTCTTCATGGGCTGACAAACATATAGGTGTGAAAGAGTTAGGTAGAAACAGATTATGCGTGAATGACTAAATGCTAATCTGTGGTTCAAATCACAAGGGCTTTAGGAGGTGAGAAAAGTTATAAGCACAAGGTGGAATTGAGTGGTTTGAGAAGACTCCATGGAACAGGTGGAGCTTGGAGCCAGGGTAGGCAAGGAACATTTCCATGTGGAGGGGACACAGGCCAGAAAGCACAGGAAGCAAGAAGGAGGTTCATGTGGCTGCAGCTGAGGGAGAGATGGTCTGTCAGACCAGATAAGTCATATATGGGGCACATGGGTAGAGGGCCAAAAAGAAGTTTGACCCTAATTCTGTAGATATTTCCCCTTGTACTGGAGGTGGCACACCAAGAAAGGAAATGTCAAATCATATTCAAGCTGAGTTGTTTTTGTTTTTTGGTGTGTGTAGGGCCAGGGGCGGTGGAGGATGGTTTATAAATGGAACTTCTCAAAGCCTTTAATATTGTTCATGTATGTGGCAAGGTCAAGAGAGGGGGAAATTGGACTTCCTAAGAGTCTTTGACCACAGAACTCTTTTTATCATGGACCATCTCCTTTGGTATTCCATGAGACACAATTAGGAGCTAGTGAGTCACTGAATATGTTAGAGCTGGAAAGTAACGCTCGAGGGAAAACAAAGTTTTGGAAGATTAATCTCACGGTAGAATGTAAGGTGAGCAAGAGAGAAGAGAGCCTGGATTCAGGCCATACAGTTAGATGATTGAATAAAGATTCCAGATAAGTGGGCAGGGTTGGGGCACACTGAAGCAGAGAATGGAGAACAAAGCATTGATTGAACGCAGAGTCTGCTGTTGGGCTCTGGGGAAGGTACAAAAGTGTCAGAATTCCTGGGTCTTGCAGGAGTTCAAATAAGCATTAATTAGGATTTTGATTGCAAGGGACGGAAATCAACTTGAAGCAGCTTAAGCAAAAAGAGTGTTTTTAAGGAAATAGGGATACTTCATGAAGAACTGAAGCCACGTGCTGGGAAGTTGGCAAAAAGTCCTGTGTCTATCTGGTCTCAGCTACTGTGTGTGTTTGCCTCATCTTCTTCATATTCTCTGTCTCTCGTCTCCTGTCCTCTAATATCCCCTCACCTTCCTTCCTTTCCCCGCTCTCCTCTCCTCTTCCTCCTCCCCTCTCCCTGTTCTCGTTTGTGGAAGAAAATGGCTTCCCTACAGTTCCTGAGTTTGCGTGTTGCACTAAGTTTGCATGACACAGTTCCGGCTATATCAGGAGCTAACTCTCCACGTCTTCTTCCCAATTTCAGATTTCCAGTAGAAAGAGTCTTCTTGACCCAGCTTAGGACTCATTCTGTTCTGACTAGGGGGACAGGTTTTAAAAGAGAAACATGGTTGCAGAAGACTTACCCTGTGAATTAGTGTGAGGACCACTACCAGGAAAAAGTGTCTGCTATAGAGTGATGCGATGACCTTTAACTGAAAGCATGCTTCTGGAAGAGTTGAGCAGGAGCACACTATTGTTTTGTTTCGTTTTAATTTTTTTTTGAATTTTATTTTATTTTATTTTTATAGAGCAGGTTCTTATTAGTTATCTATTTCATACATATTAGTGTATACATGTCAATCCCGATCTCCCACTTCATCCCACCCCCCCCGACCCTGCCACTTTCTCCCCTTGGTGTCCATACATTTGTTCTCTCCACCTGAGGAGCACACTATTGTTGAACGAGTAGATGACTATGAAACTTTAAGGCAGCTTCATTAGAATCCATATTCTTGTCCCTTTCCCAAACTCCTTTAGTTCCCAAGTTCTGTAAAAATCTACAGATGAAGGAAGCAGGATACACTGTGGTTAAGAGCATATGTCTGGGGTTTAAGTTGTCTGTGTTTTGGATCCTGGCCTTGAGGACTTCAGCAAGTTATGGAACCTGCCTGAGCCTCAGGTTTCTCATCTATAAAATGGGTATGGCGAGGATTAACTAAGATAATATGTGTAAAGTGCTGAGCGCAATGCACCTAATAATGTTAGCAAGTTAATTTTTTTTTTTTTTTTTTTTGGTACGCGGGCCTCTCACTGTTGTGGCCTCTCCCGTTGCGGAGCACAGGCTCCGGACGCACAGGCTCAGCGGCCGTGGCTCACGGGCCCAGCCGCTCCGCGGCATGCGGGATTTTCCTGGACCGGGGCACGAACCTGTGTCCCCTGCATCGGCAGGCGGATTCTCAACCGCTGCGCCACCAGGGAAGCCCAGCAAGTTAATTTTTAAACAAAAATTAACTGATGGAGCTGAAGTTGACATCAGCAGATCCAAATATCTTTCATAAACTGGACAAAAGAATGATGCATTGGCAGATGGGCAAGTGGTCAGCTTGGTTCTCCAGATAGCCCCACGAACGTGGCCTCTGGAATAGGGGCTTTGGGGAGAAAAATAGGCCACGAAGATCTTGAGGCGCCAACGGGGACTTTAGAGATCACAGGTCATATGGGCCAGTCACACTCCCTTTTGTTCCTAGAGATTTAATATCTACCAGCCTATTAAATGGTCATGATTTGGAGAAGACAAGAAGAGGAATTACTTTCAGCTGGCCCTGGTCTTTAAATAACCCGGGGTATAACATCTTTCAAAACACAAAGGAGACCATGTGTAAAACATTAGTTAAATTCAGATATAAATCTAGTCTTTGACCAGTCCAAAACTAATCAATATGCTTTTTTTCTCTCTTTGAACTTTGAGTTTTCTGGCAACAACAAAAACCCCAAACCCCATCCAAAACCATCGTCCAGACAGCCCAGCTCCTATGCTCCCCTCCCTCGTGTCACATATTGTTGACAGACCTACTCTTGTTACCACATTCATTCCAGTGGTGATTCAAATTCTTCTGCAGAAATTGACTTGAAAGACAGAAAATTGCTCTTGTAATCACTTAATAAGGAATCCTGGACGGGGAATACAGCGCTACGAATATAGATTTACTCTTAGCTTTTATGGATGCATTTTTCTCAGTTATTTTCATTGAAAATCATGACGAACTAATTTAAATAGCAAGGTAAACTGAGATGGAAAATTACCCATAATAAGAATTTTGATGAAAATATAGACTGGCCTGGTTTTAAGCATATCAAGGACTCTTGGTTTAAATTGCAAATTCGGAGAGATTTGAGTGTTTGTTTGAATGTGTCAGTTTTAGGCAAAACTAAACTACTATGTTCCTTTCCAAAAATCAAGAATCTGCTCTGGAAAAAAATCATGCAGTGTGATGTACAAAGCAGAGGGGAAGGAAAGTAAGTAATGGGTGAGAAAGACCCACCCAAGGACTGCAGCCAGCTTCCCCAGGAAGATTCATGACCATGCTTCAATACTGTCCTGCAATTCTTTCCAAGCGATTTTACTATAACTCTAAATCATTAGAAGCAACTGCTGCTGTTACCAAAGCTATCTTTGCCTCAAAAAGAGGAAAATTCAGGACATGCAATATAATCCTCTCACTATCTAAGAGAGAAACCAGCCCATTTGTCATAAGAACTGAAAACATCAGCTATGTAGTAAATTAAACATTAGAGTTTCATACTTCAATATTATGTATCTTTTGTAAAAAGAAAAAAAAGGGGGGGGGCACACACAGGACATGGTTGGATGCAACAGTGATAAAGGGACTTAAATTTGGTTGACTAACTATAACCTACAAAAACCATTCTATCTATTACAAATCCTTTTCAGTAAAAGGTAAGAAAATTCCATCAACATTTTTTTAAACATTCTGAGCTATTCACAACAAATGAATCCTTACCCTTACCGGATGTATAAGCATTTGTGTAATGCAGGGGTTTCATAACTTGGAGAGCGTCATCAAAGGCAGTGCTAACACAATGTTCCTCCCTTTGACTTGAATGCCCTCTTCTTCCCTGTTAGGGTGATTATTGTTTCACAGTGTCCCAAGCATGAAAGGACTTTGAAGGGTCACTTTGCAACCCAACTAGCAGCATTGGCGTTACCAAGGAGCGGCTGGTTAGAAATGCAGAATCTTGGGGTCCACCCCAGCCTTACTGACTCAGATTCTGCATTTTGACAGGATCCCCAGGTGATTCATATGCACATTGAAGATGAAACTATGCCACTCTAAGTCATCCCCCTGCCTATGGGCAAAACTGTGCACAATGCATAGACTGGTCTCGTTCATCCAGTTTCAGGTCCTTTATAGTTTGTCCTGTTTGAGTCATTGAGAGGAAAGGGGAAATATACTCATTTAAGGAAGTCTTGCATAGCCTAACAAAGTTAGCAACTTCTTCAATATGTTCAAGTACCTTTTCTTAGAATCACTGCAGATTAGGTCAAAGGAAAGAGAAGCAGAAAATGGAGTGGGTTCAAATACCAAACTCTAATAAAGTAAGGGTAGTACAGAAGCTGAGTCTATGAGGGATAGGAAGAGCAATTTCACCAAATTACCAGTTCCAAAATTGTCTCTGCACTGTGGGTGATTTATAGTCCTGGAAGCTTAAAGCCTTGAGCTTCTTGCTGTATTTCATTTCAGATTAGTAATTTTTATCTAGTACTTCCCTGCAGCTTAAAATGAAGGCCCTGGAACTATGAAAATGAATTTATGTGGTGGATTGCATGCTCATTCTGTAGCTATCCTATAGGTTTTAGATTTGTGACAAGTTTGGAATCTGGACAATAGAAAACTCTCTGTGGGTTAATGGCAGCCAACTTCTAAGCCAAACCTGAAGGACATAGGATAGTTTTGTATGTGTTTCAGGGTCCTCAAACTTAGCTGCACATTAGAGTCACCTAGATAACATTTTTTTACACAGCTTTCTTGAGATATAATTGACATATAATAAGCTGCACATATTTAAAGTGTATAGTAGGAAAGGGACTTCCCTGGCGGTCCAGTGGTTAAGACTCCGTGCTTCCACTGCAGGGGGCGCAGGTTGAATCCCTGGGCGGGGAACTAGGATCCTGCATGGTGCCGTCAAAAAAATAATAATAATAAAAAAATAAAGTATATGGTAGGATGAATTTTGATATATGTTATATGGCTGTGAAACTATCACCGTGATCAAGCTAATTACCCCTAAAATTTCCTTGTGCCCCTTGGTAATCCCTGCCCCCATTCTGCAATAGCTTATCTGCTTTCCGCCACTATAGATTAGTTTTCATTTTCTAGAATTTTACATAAATGGAAACATACTCTTTTTTTTTTTTTTGGTCTGACATCTTTCGCTCAGCATAATTTTTCTGAGACTCATCCACGTTGTTGCCTGTATTAATAGTTTGCCCTTTTTATTGCTGAGTAATATTCCATTGTATGAATATTCCACAGTTTATCTAACTGTTCCTCAGTGAAGGACATTTGGGTTGTTTCAGTTTTAAGCAATTATGAATAACACTGCTAAAAAGCTTCATGAACAAGTATGAGCATATAAGTTTTCATTTCTCTAGGTAAACACCTAGAAGTGGGTATGGTAAGTGTACATTTAACTTTAAAAGAAGCTGCCAAACTGTTTCCCAAAGTGGTTCTGCCATTTTGCTTGCTCACCAGAAATGTATAAGAGTTCCAGTTGCTTCACATCCTCTCCAGGAATAGGTATTATCAGTATTTTTTATTTTAGCTATTCTGATAGATGTATAATAATATCTCCATCATAGTATTAATTTACATTTCCCTAATGACTGCTGATGTTGAGAATCTTTTCATGTGTATATTTGCCATCCTTATATCTTCTTTGGTGAGAGTCTTTCAAATCTTTTGCTTTTTTTTTTTTTTTTTTTTGGCGGTACGCGGGCCTCTCACTGTTGTGGCCTCTCCCATTGCGGAGCACAGGCTCCGGACACACAGGCTCAGCGGCCATGGC
>NC_041225.1:59192376-59201167 GCF_002837175.3 Physeter macrocephalus
TTGCTTTTTTTTTTTTTTTTTTTGGCGGTACGCAGGCCTCTCACTGTTGTGGCCTCTCCCATTGCGGAGCACAGGCTCCGGACACACAGGCTCAGCGGCCATGGCTCACGGGCCTAGCTGCTCTGCAGCATGTGGGATCTTCCCGGACCGGGACACGAACCTGTGTCCCCTGCATCGGCAGGCGGACTCTCAACCACTGCGCCACCAGGGAAGCCTTTGCTTATTTTTTAAATTGGGTTTTGTGTTCTTAATTGTGGAGTTTTGAGTTCATTATATATTTTGTATACAAGTCCTTTGTCAGATATATGATTGACAAATACTTTTTCCCAGTCTTTTTATTCTCTTAACAATGTTTTTCAAAGGGCAGAAGTTCTTAATTTTGATAAAGTCTCATTTATTAATTTTTTTTATGGATCCTACTTTCTGTGGTATAACTGACCCAAGGTCACAAAGATTTTCTTCTGTTTTCTTCCAGAAGTTTTATAATTTTAAGTTTTATATTAGGTCTATAATCCATTTTGAGTTAATTTTTATGTATGAGGCAAGGTTTGGAATGATGTTTACTTCTTTGCATGTGGATATGCAATAGTTCCAGCACCAGGTGGGAGGGAGGGAGACACAAGAGGGAAGAGATATGGGTACATATGTATATGTAGAACTGATTCACTTTGTTATAAAGCAGAAACTAACACACCATTGTAAAGCAATTATACTCCAATAAAGATGTTAAAAAAAAAAGAGTTCCAGCACCATTTATTGAAATGACTGGCCTTTCTCTACTGAATTGCCCTTGCACCTTTGTGCAAAAGCCAATTGGCCATATATTTATGGGTATATTCTAAATTCTCCATCTGTTCCATTGATCTATCTTTATACTAATGTCACATTGTCTTGATTACTATAGCTTTATTGTTAGTCTTGAAATTCAACTCTATTCTTTTTCTAAGAAAGATAAGAACTTTAGAATGAACTTAAGTTTTACAGTGTTTGTCAATTTCTGGGTTTTAAAAGTCTAGTAGGGCTTCCCTGGTGGCGCAGTGGTTGAGAGTCCGCCTGCCGAATGACTGGCCTTTCTCTACTGAATTGCCCTTGCACCTTTGTGCAAAAGCCAATTGGCCATATATTTATGGGTATATTCTAAATTCTCCATCTGTTCCATTGATCTATCTTTATACTAATGTCACATTGTCTTGATTACTATAGCTTTATTGTTAGTCTTGAAATTCAACTCTATTCTTTTTCTAAGAAAGATAAGAACTTAAGTTTTACAGTGTTTGTCAGTTTCTGGGTTTTAAAAGTCTAGTAGGGCTTCCCTGGTGGCGCAGTGGTTGAGAGTCCGCCTGCCGATGCAGGGGACATGGGTTCGTGCCCCAGTCTGGGAAGATCCCACATGCCACGGAGCGGCTAGGCCCGTGAGCCATGGCCACTGAGCCTGTGCGTCCAGAGCCTGTGCTCCGCAACGGGAGAGGCCACAACAGTGAGAGGCCCGCATACCACAAAAAAAAAAAAAAAAAAAGTCTAGTAGTGTGATTTTGATTGGGATTGCATTGATTTTATAGATCTATTTGGGGAGAACTGACATCTTAACAATTTTGAATCTCCCAATCCATGAACCCAGTATATCTCTCCATATATGTAGGTCTCTCTCAGCAATGTTTTTCAGCATACACATCTTAGACTCCTTTTGTGAGGTTTAATTTTAAGTAGTTGATATTCTTATGCACTTGTAAATGCTGATGTTTATATAAGTTCAGTTTCCAGTTGTTTGTTAAAATTATTTAGAAATACAGTTGATTTTTAATATTGATCTTGTATCCTGCTGCCTTGCTAAACTCAGTTATTAGTTTTGTAGCTTTGTGGTAGAGTCCATAGAATTTTCTATATGGATAATTATGTTGTCTAAGAATAAAGACAGCTTTACTTCTTGTCCAGTCTGACTTCCTCTTATATTTTTTTCTTGCCTTATTGTGCTGACTAGAAGCAATACATTGCTGAATAAAAGTAGTGAAAATGGACACCCTTGCTTTGTACTTGGTCTTAGAGGAAAGACAGTCTTTCCCATTAAGTATGATGTTAGCTTTAAGTTTTTCATAGATGGCTTTTCTCAAGTTGAGAAGTTCCCTACTTTGCTGAGAGTTGCTTTTTTAAAAATCAGAAATGGATTTTGAATTCTGTCAAATTATTTTTCTGCATCTACTGAGATATTCATATGGTTTTTCTTTTAAGTCTGTTAATATGGTGAACTACATTGATTGATTTTCAAATATCAAACTAACCTTGCATTCTTGAGGTAAACCGACTTGCTCATTATTTATTATCTTTTATAAATATTGTTAGATTCTATTTGCTAAAATTTGCTTAAGAATTTTTGCATCTATACTCATGAGAGATATTGATCTCTAGTTTTCTTTTTTTGTAATATTTTTGTCTAGTTCTGGTATCAGAGTAATGCTGGTCTCATGGAATGAGTTGGGATATAGTCCATCCTTTTTAATTTACTTGAAGTGTTCGTGTGTAGAATTGGTACTATTTCTTCCTTAAATATTTGATAGAATTCACCATCTTGGATTGAAATTTTCTTTGTGGGAAGATTTTTAACCACTAATTCAATTTATTTAATAGATGTAGAGCTATACAGGTTATCTATTTTTTTTTCTTAAATGGTAAATTGCATCAAAGAAGCTTTCCATTTCCTCTAATTTGGTCATATTTATTGGCACAAAGTTGTTCTTGATATTCCCTTATAATACTTTTATTCCATAATATCTATGGAATCTGTAGTGATATCACCTCTCTCAATCCTGATATTAGTAATTTGTGTCTTCTCTCTCTTCTTTTCCTGATCAGTCTGGCAGAGGTTTATCAATTTTATTGATCTTCTCAAAGAACCAGCTTTTGATTTCATTGATTTTTCTCCACTGTTTTTCTGTTTTCTTTTTCACTAATTTCTTCTCTAATCCTTATAATTTATACTTTTCTGCTGAGTTTAGGTTTAATTTGCTGTTTTTTCTAGTTGCTTAAGGTGGTATCTAAAGCCATTGGTTTGAGACCTTTCTTCTTCTATACTGTAAGTGTTTAGTGGTATAAATTTCCCTATAAATATATTTTGGCTGAATTTCACAAATTTTGATGTTTTCATTTAGTTCCAAATATTTCCTAATTGCCCTTTTGATTTTTGATTTCTTCTTGGACCTGTAGGTTGTTTGGAAGTATGCAAATTTGTTCCCAAATAATTGGCTATTTCCCAGATATCTTTCTGTTACTAATATCTAGCTTAATTCCACTGTGATCAAATTACACACTCTTCTGATTTGGATATTTTTAAATTTCTTAAGGCTTATTTTATAGCTAGAATATGGTCTATTTTGGAAAATTTTCTGTGTGCTCTTGAAAAGAATATATACTCTGACATTGTTAAGTGGAATGTCAATTAAGTCTAATCGGTTGATAGCATTGCTCAAGTCTTCTATATCCTTACTGATTTTTCTATCTTACTTGTTCTGTCAATCATTGAGAGAAGGGTTTTGAAATCTCCAACTATAATTATAGGTTTGTTTCTTTCTCTTCTACAATTCTAAATATCCCACTGCCAAGGCCACACATGATACCAATTAATTCAGAATCTCTGGGGGCATGACCCAGGCATCAGTATTTTTTTTAACTCCCCGAGTGACTCCAATGTGTAGTCAAGTTTGAGAACCACTGCCTTATGCAGTCCACATTGTGGATTCAACAGATTCTCAAATGCATTATCTTATTTAATCGTCATACCTGCCTTTGAGGTAGACGTTATTCGTTCCTATTTTACAGAAAATGAAATTGAGTCATAGACAGTTGTCCAACATCACACAGTTGATCAGAGAGCCTAGCTGGGATTTAAACCCAGGTTACCTAACTCAAAGTTTTTTACTTTGAGGTACTCATATTTTGTTCTGTGAGATACGTTTATTGACTCGAATTCTATCTGTATTTCCATCCTGTTCCCCTAACACACTCTTTTGGGTGTGGGCAGGAGTTGTGTCTAACCCTAAACTTATAATTTTCACTGGATCTACCACAGTGTCTGTACCCTGGAGATGATTTTAAGGCTTTTTGTTTTCTCTTGAAAGATCTAAGTATCTGGGTTCCTCTGACCACATAGTAGTCATCAATCTGCCTTTTTCATGGTCCATCCACAATCTAAGGTTTAAATCAACTGTAATTAACACTGGCACTTAATATAGGCTCTTCTCCAAAAACCTTCTCAGGCTGCAGACTGTCAGCCTGCTTCACTCCATTAATACACGACATTGGCAGCCTGGGACCAGAATTTGTCCTGAGCTGCCCGTGCAAGTTTGGGGCAAGATTATAAGGGAAGAGCAGCTTGGGGTGGATGCATCTCCTATGGGTAAAGGTTGTTTTGTTTGAGTGCTTCCGAGTGCTGGTACGCTGTGATTAATTAAGTTGGCCAAGGGTTAATATTTAAAAATCAGGAATGATTTGAACCATTCCTCCAGGTGAGTTGCTCAGCTGCCTTCAGGGAAGGCACCCAAAATGAACCATTAATGTTAGAGAAAGGCTAATATAGGATGCCTCTTTGGCTCTCTCTTTTTGTCACAGGTATCATCAGACTCAATATAGACTAATGAATGGATGTGAGTTTGTTCCTTTTTGTAAATATTCAACTATGCAAACCCTTTCCCCCACTGCCTCTTGGACCTATTTCCTGTATCTGTTATCTTTAGATTCTCTCACCTGACTCCTACTATTGTCAATAAGTCACATTCTGAGCTCAAGATTTTATAGTTGCTGATGTGACTTCCTTTAGATTTTGAATATTTTTTCACTTACTGCCCAAAGTTAAAACAACCACAACAAGTTAAGGAGCTTGAGTATTCTTCTTTTTTTAAAAGAATTATTTATTACTAAAATAAGTCTACAACAACACTGAAGGTATTTAAAAAGAAAAACATCACTCTTTTTTTCCACCATTTAACATAACCACTTTCCCTTCTCCCAAATTTCTTTTCAGTCTTCAGTCAGATATAGAAATTACATTATTATAATATAATTACATAATTTTAATGTTCATATAATTTTGTGTTCCACTTTTTTAGCATCACTTAATAAACACATCACTTTCCTTGTATAGTCTTCCTAATCATCATTTTTTGTGGCTACATGGTTTTCCACAGATATATCATAATTTTTTTAACCATTCCTCTGCTATGTTTCCAATTTTCACTATTACGAGTGATTCTCCCATAAATATCTATATACATGTAAAGATTTCCTCCCCCCTCTTCTTTTGAATTATTTCCTTTGTAGAAATTTCCAGGAGTGCTATTACCATACTGAAGGATTTGAATGATTTTCAGGGATTATGAGCTCTTTAAAAGGCAGTACCGGGCTTCCCTGGTGGCGCAGTGGTTGAGAGTCCGCCTGCCGATGCAGGGGACGCGGGTTCGTGCCCCGGTCCGGGAAGATCCCATATGCCGCGGAGCGGCTGGGCCCGTGAGCCATGGCCGCTGAGCCTGCGCGGGGAGAGGCCACAGTAGTGAGAGACCCCTGTACTGCAAAAAAAAAAAAAAAAAAAAAAGGCAGTACCACAGAGTTCATAGCCCATGTCATCTCTTGATTTGTTGAATTAATTATGATATGGAAGAGCCAAGTTACTTCCTAAAGCACCATTCATTGTCCAATCTTATCCCACAGAGCAGCTAGAACAATACAAATAAAGGCATCTCCATCACCTTATTCTTTATTCCACTGAAACCCACTAAAAAAAAAAAAAAATTCCTCACACATTTTTAAGTGATGAGATGAGCTTTTGGAATAAGTTTTAAGAAACTCCAGAACAAAATCATAGGCAAATCAATGATGCACCTCCTGAGATAAATCCTGTCTTAGCAATGAAATGAGGACACACTATGTGCATGGCAGGGGGACGGTAGGAAGAAGTTGCAGGTCAGTTATGACTGGAACGTCGGTGTCACAGTTGTCCCCTGCAAACTGGTTTCTGGGAGCTGGGTCAAGGCAGCCTGAGTTGAAAGGCAAACAGACAGCAGCTGTTGAGGATGTAAAGTCTCTAGTTGGGGTGGATAGGGAGCTGGGTGTGGTCACCCATAGGCCAATTTCCACCCCACCCTACAAGCCCAGTGACAGGGGTCGAGAAGAGGGAACTTCCTGTGTTGCATTCCGGTGCTCCTTTCTGGGCTTAGTGGGAATCTGCGAGAATGCTGGAGACTGGCTGCCAGGCCTGACTGCCCTACACACACTCCCTCAACCGTGTTCCCCTGCAAGACACCGAGGCTTCTGAGAATGCCACGTCCTGGGAGCCAGGATGCACGACTGACCTGGACGGCTGCACTGTCCTGGCCATAGCCCTGGATATAAAGTACAAGTAAATCCCACTACCATCCTCGAGGGACTGAGGGAAACGGCAGGGAGTACGTGGACCTTTCCTGCCCTGCACAAGTAAGCGCTAAGCCACTAGATCGACACCAGCCCCTTCCGAGATTTCCCAGAACGTTTGACAAGAGCCCGCAGGCTGCATCACTGAGCAAGGAATCTTCATTATGCATTTCAACATCACTCATCTTGGAAACCCTGACTGCTCCATTCTCCAGAAATAATCCATCAAACTCTTCCCTTTGTTGAAGTCACACTGCAAAAACTCCCATAATCAAATTCCCCACGTTCGGATCCCTGCTGACGTTATGTAATAACAGAGTCCAGAGAGAAAAGAGTGGGTCAGACTTTTTTTTTCTTTCTCTCTCTGTCTTTTAACTTTGTATCATGAAACGTTTCAAACACACACAAAGTAAGACAGAATGGAATAGTGAACCCTCATGTTCCTACCACCCAGTTTGAACAATCTCTACAGGTGCCAATCTTGTTGCAACTAGCACCCTACTTCCATCTCCTTCCCCCACAAATATGCACATTTTTTAACTGGAATTTTTTTTTTTTTTTTTTTTTTTTTTTTTTTTTTGTGGTATGCGGGCCTCCCCCTGCTGTGGCCTCTCCCGTTGCGGAGCACAGGCTCCGGACGCGCAGGCTCAGCGGCCATGGCTCACGGGCCCAGCCGCTCCGCGGCATGTGGGATCTTCCCAGACCGGGGCGCGAACCCGGTTTCCCTGCATCCGCAGGCGGACGCGCAACCACTGCGCCACCAGGGAAGCCCCTTTAACTGGAATTTTTAAAAGCAAGCTCCAGACACAATGTCATTTTACTCATAAATACTTCAGTATGCATCTCTATCTAAAAAGGACTTCCTTTTTTGACATAAGCTCTATAGGCACTAGTATTTAGCAACTACTGGTGTTTTTATGGCATTGATATTTAGTGCAGGGTATGACAATAAGCCCCTTTACGCAGTTTAGTTAATGAAATCTCAGCTTAGCAGAGAAGCACCTTGGAAATTCACAACCTCCCTGGGAGAAAGAAATGCTCTGGCCTTGAGAACATTGCTATTTGCATTTTACTCATGAAGAAAACTGCTCAGCCAACTCAGGGTAAGCTGTGGAGAGGCTGCAGTCCAAGAGACGGCAGAGCTTGGAACAAGAGGCGTGTCAGAGCCTGACTTGCTCCATCCCCCCTGGATATTCAGAGTATTAAAAGAACAAAGCTTCCTCATCTGAAAACTTCCTTTAAAAAAAAGACAAAAACAAAAACCCTTCCTCACACCCATAGATTACATTTTCAAGATAGAAACACGCAGCCTTCTTAAAAAAGTAGTGCCTTAAAAAAACAAACAAACAAACAAAACAACCCCACCATACATAAAAAGAGTTTTGAAAAATCCAATTTCTGTTTCTATTTATCAAGTGTGTGTGCGTAGGGAGCACTAGAGGAATGTTGCTTCAAGCCTAAGCAATCTGTGTAAGTATTTCTGTTTGCTCTTCCTTTGCAATCTCTGAACCTAATCTACGTACCTGCACTCAGGAGATAGCGGCAGAGGACCAGCACTGGGTTGACTCACCCTAGGAAGGTTCGACTGCACAAGCATAGCCTTCGGGTGTGTCTCTGCCTCAAGGACAGGCTGATAAACCCACTCTCAGTCACACAGGCTTTGGGCCTTCTAACTCCAGCCTCCTAGACTCAAAACCCCAGGTGAGCCACGAGAGACAGTTGCAGTGTACTGCTGATTTTCCCTGATGATTGCCCTTACTTTATGCAAGATTGCTCAGTTTGGATGGATGCCCTCCCTCCTCAGGTCCGGTTCACCGTGGCTGGAGATTGGGATGTGTTACACAAAGGAGCTGCCACCCACCATTGTGGGTGAGGAATCTGCATGAGGAGGGAGACAGATATTGTAACCCCATCAGCACTGTACGTAGTGCCCACTGAAAACTGAGCTACTTTCATAGGCTTCAATAGATGTTCCCTCCACCTGGCCCACTCTTCCGTTGTCTGTGTGACTTGCCCCTTTGCCACCTTCACTTCTTTCAAGTCTCTGCACAACTACCCCATTAGCAGGGGGTCCTTCCTCCCACACCCCACATCAAATGCCACTCTCCAGCCCTTTCTTCTGCCTTGTCTGTCTCTAGACCACTTATCACAACCTGATGCATGGTTATCATTTGTTGTCTGTTTTGGTCGTTGTAACCTAGATCAGTGCCTAGAACATCCAGCAAATGTTCACCACATTCGTACAGAATGAATGACTTCCTTAAGAGCAAGACCGAGACAGCAGAAGCAAGAAGAACTACAATCCTGCAGCCTGTGGAACAAAAACCACATTCACAGAAAGATAGACAAGATGAAAAGGCACAGGGCTATGTACCAGATGAAGGAACAAGATAAACCC
>NC_041225.1:59201825-59202602 GCF_002837175.3 Physeter macrocephalus
AACATACAAGGGAATTCCCATAAGGTTAACAGCTGGTTTCTCAGCAGAAACTCTACAAGCCAGAAGGGAGTGGCATGATATACATAAAGTGATAAAAGGGAAGAACCTACAACCAAGATTACTCTACCCAGCAAGGATCTCATTCATATTCAATGGAGAAATCAAAACCTTTACAGACAAGCAAAAGCTAAAAGAATTCAGCACCACCAAACCATCTGTACAACAAATGCTAAAGGAACTTCTCTAAGTGGGAAACACAAGAGAAGAAAAGGACCTACAAAAACAAACCCCCCAAAATTAAGAAAACGGTAAGAGGAACATACATATCAATAATTACCTTAAAGGTGAATGGATTAAATGCTCCAACCAAAAGACACAGGCTTGCTGAATGGATACAAAAACAAGACCCATATATATGCTGTCTACAAGAGACCCACATCAGACCTAGGGACATATACAGACTGAAAGTGAGGGGATGGAAAAAGATATTCCATGCAGATGGAAATCAACAGAAAGCGGGAGTAGCAATACTCATATCAGATAAAATAGACTTTAAAATAAAGAATGTTACAAGAGGGCTTCCCTGGAGGCGCAGTGGTTGAGAGTCTGCCTGCCAATGCAGGGGTCATGGGTTCGTGCCCTGGTCTGGGAAGATCCCACGTGCCGCAGAGCGGCTAGGCCTGTGAGCCATGGCTGCTGAGCCTGCGCGTCCGGAGCCTGTGCTCCGCAACGGGAGAGGCCACAACAGTGAGAGGCCCATGTACCGCAAAAAAAAAA
>NC_041225.1:59203131-59263454 GCF_002837175.3 Physeter macrocephalus
GAGACTAGATATCAGTTACAGGAAAAAAATCTGTAAAAAATATAAACACATGGAGGCTAAACAATACACTCCTAAATAACCAAGAGATCACTGAAGAAATACAAGAGGAAATCAAAAACTAACTAGAGACAAATGACAACAAAAACATGATGATCCAAAACCTATGGGATGCAGCAAAAGCAGTTCTAAGAGGGAAGATTATAGCAATACAAGCCTACCTCAAGAAACAAGAAAAATCTCAAATAAACAATCTAACCTTACACCTAAAGGAACTAGAGAAAGAAGACAAAACCCAAAGTTAGTAGAAGGAAAGAAATCATAAAGATCAGAGCAGAGATAAATGAAATAGAAACAAAGAAAACAACAGCAAAGATCAATAAAACTAAAAGCTGGTTCTTTGAGAAGATAAAAAAAATGATAAACCTTTAGCCAGAATCAAGAAAAAGAGGGAGAGGACTCAAATCAATAAAATTAGAAATGAGAAAGGAGAAGTTGCAACAGACACCACAGAAATACAAAGCATCCTAAGAGACTACTACAAGCAACTCTGCCAATAAAATGGACAACCTGGAAGAAATGGACAAATTCTTAGAAAGGTATAACCTTCCAAGACTGAACCAGGAAGAAATAGAAAATATGAACAGACCAATCACAAGTAATGAAATTGAAACTGAGATTAAAAATCTTCCAACAAACAAAAGTCCAGGACCAGATGGCTTCACAGGTGAATTCTATGAAACATTTTTAGAAGAGCTAACACCCATCCTTCTAAAACTCTTCCAAAAAATTGCAGAGGAAGGAAAACTCCCAAACTCATTCTATGAGGCCACCATCACCCTGATACCAAAACCACACAAAGATACTACAAAAAAAGAAAATTACAGACAAATTTCACTGATGAATACAGATGCAAAAATCCTCAACAAAATACTAGTAAACAGAACCCAACAACACATTAAAAGGATCCTACACCATGATCAAGTGGGATTTATCCCAGAGATGCAAGGATTCTTCAATATACACAAATCAATCAATGTGATACACCATATTAACAAAATGAAGAAGAAAAACCATATGATCATCTCAATAGATGCAGAAAAAGCTTTTGACAAAATTCAACACCCATTTATGATAAAAACTCTCCAGAAAGTGGGCATAGAGGGAACCTACCTCAACATAATAAAGGCCATATACGACAAACCCACAGCAAACATCATTCTCAATGGTGAAAAACTGAAAGCATTTCCTCTAAGATCAGGAACAAGACAAGGATGTCCACTCTCACCACTATTATTCAACATAGTTTTGGAAGTCCTAGCCATGGCAATCAGAGAAGAAAAAGAAATAAAAGGAATACAAATTCAAAAAGTAAAGCTGTCACTGTTTGCAGATGACATGATACTATACATAGAGAATCCTAAAACTCTACCAGAAAACTACTAGAGTTAATCAATGAATTTGATAAAGTAGCAGGATAAAATTAATGCACAGAAATATGTCATTCCTATACACTAATGATGAAAAAATCTGAAAGAGAAATTAAGGAAACACTCCCATTTACCATTGCAACAAAAAGAATAAAATACCCAGGAATAAACTTACCTAGGGAGACAAAAGACCTGTAGTGCAGAAAACTATAAGACACTGATGAAGAAATTAAAGATGATACCAACAGATGGAGAGATATACCATGTTCTTATGGTCAACTAATCTATAACAAAGGAGGCAAGGATATACAATGAAGAAAAGATAGTCTCTTCAATAAGTGGTGCTGGGAAAACTGGACAGCTACATGTAAAAGAATGAAATTAGAAAACTCCCTAACACTATGCACAAAAATAAACTCAAAATGGATTAGAGACCTAAATGTAAGACCAGGCACTATAAAACTCTTGAAGGAAAACATAGGAAGAACACTCTTGGACATAAACTACAGCAAGATATTTTTTGATCCGCCTCCTAGAGTAATGGAAATAAAAACAAAAGTAAACAAATGGGACCTAATGAAACTTAAAAGCTTTTGCACAGCAAAGGAAACCATAAACAAGACAAAAAGACAGCCCTCAGAATGGGAGAAAATATTTGCAAAGGAATCATTGGACAAAGGATTAATCTCCAAAATATAACGAACAGCTCACGCAGCTCAATATTAAAAAAAACAAACAACCCAATCCAAAAATGGGCAGAAGACCTAAATAGACATTTCTCCAAAGAAGATATACAGATTGCTGGGGGTGGGGGGTTGTGGCGGGATGAATCGGGAGATTGGGATTGACATGTGTACACTGATGTGTGTAAAATGGATGACTAATAAGAAAATAAATAAACATTAAAAAAATTTTTTTAAATATTTTAAGTGGAAAAAAAAAAAAACAGAGCAAGACCTTGTCCTCTTCTCCTACCACACCCGACTGATAAGAGCAGGCCAACTGAAAACAGATGCTCCTTGCTGAGCAGGGGCTCTGTAAGAAATCCATGGGGAGATACAGATGAGCTTTCCAGAGCCAACACTCACCACAAAAACCTAGCTGTTCTAGTAGGAATGTCAATTTCTTAAATCTATTCTTAAATCTGTATCTACTGTGACTACCTTTGAGCTTGGGATCTCCAGCTCATCCTTTGTTCTTACCCTTCAGGGTCTACATAAAGCTTCCCAATGGCCTGACTAACAAACTTTCAGGCACGTACGCTTTAATAATAATACATCCCTCTCAGAGCTACACCACTGAAAGGTGTTCCTTCAACAACAGAAAAATTTATTGCTTTCTTCCCCCACAGAAAAACCACAAAAATATTTTCTTCTTGACTTCAGCAGTGAGTTCCAAGTTTCATTAGAGAACCAGCCAGATGCTTCCTCCTAGCTTGTATGGGAAGAAATTAAGATAAAGGGCATTTGAAACTCTACCTCTGCACACCTGCCTCATACCTTATTCCCTCATGACAGGTCTTTTTCCTGTTTTCCCGGGGTTGGGGATGTAGAGCTGTGTATGACCTGCTTCCTCCAGCAGCTGGGGCTCTGGAGCCCCCCTGCCCCCTTTCCTTCTGGTTTTAATAATAGATGGCTCTTATTGAATTGTGCACCTGCCATAAACCAGACACTGCACTTTACAAATTGTTTCAAATTCTTAACCCCCAAACTGGAAAAGGGCTGTAACCTGAGTGTCTGCTGCCTAGACAGCCCCTCTATCCATAAGAGCAGACTCTATCTTTCTGTCTCTGTCACTAAGAATCACTTTCCTCCAGTATATTTGCAGAAAGGGATGGGTCTCTCATCTCCAAAGCCAGTCCAGGCTGCTGCCTATTCCTCTGCTTTCACCTGCCCTTAAACTCCACACCTCAGCCAGGGTCTCTGCTCGCTGGAGTGTGGGTCTTGGCCTGTGTTCTGGGGCTGCCATCTTCCCTGGACATGACACCGATGGCGGGGATGCGGTAGGCAGAACAATGGCCCCCAAGAATGTCCACATTCTGGAATCTGTGAATAGGTTACCTTACATGGCAAAAGGACTTTGCAGATGTGATTAAGTTAAGGACCTTGAGTTGGGGAGATTGTCCTGGAATATCTGGGTGAACACGATGTAAACACAAGGGTCCTTATAAGAGAAAGAGAGTAAGAGGCAGAGAGGGAGACGTGACAATGGAAGCAGAGGTGAGAGGGATGTGAGGAAAAGGCCAAGGAATGCAGGCTGTGTTTAGAAGCTTAAAAGGGCAAGAAAACATATTCTCACCTGGTGCCTTCAGAAGGAATGCAGCCCTGCAGATGCCTTGATTTTAGGTCTTCTAACCTGCAGACCAGTAAGATAATAAATTTGTGGCATTTGTGGCAGTTTGTTATAACCAGCCATAGGAAACTAATACAAGGGACAATGCAGGGAAGCCACATTTGCCTTTGTTGTCTTGTCACTCAATTCTACACCTCTAACATGTATGTGTAAGCCACTTCATTGAAAATCTGGGGATATGTAGAAGGGGAAAAGATCTGAATATTAAATATGATTGTTCCCAGAGACCAAGAGAAGAAGGAAAAAAACCTTAGCAGGGTGTCTTCATAGGCATGGCCCATCTCCTATCCTTAATGACCAGCCCCAAGGCCCAACCTCTGTTTCTTCTTTTCCTCTGTGAGCCTACTTTTCTCCTTGGCAAAATTCATTCATTCAATAAATGTTTACTGAGTACCAACGATGTCCCAGGCACTGTTCTAGATGCTGGGATTAAAGCACACAAAAGACAAAGAATACAAGCTATCACTATGTTTACATTTTAATGCAACCCCCCAACCCGGCCCATGATATCCCCACTCAACAAGATCCAACCCACCCTTACCCCCTACCACAAATAGGATCATCTGTAAGGTAAAGGTAATCCACAGCCATGCATTTCTCAAAGTCTGAGTTACTCAGTTAGAAATAATGCCATGTAGTTAGATGTTGCCCAGAACAATCCAAGGGAGGCTTCATTTCTCCAGTTCTTGTTCTCTTCAGGGCCCCTCTGCCAGCATGTAGTCAAGATACCCCTCCTCATTCTTCCTGTGGTCTTCTGATTGCCTGTGAGTAACTCTCAGATCTCTCTCTCTCTCTCTCACACACACACACACACACACACACACACACACACACACACACACACCCACCCCAAAGACAAACCATTAGTCTCAGTCCAAATCCATATTAAGGAAGGGAGGGGAGAATCTTCCAACACATATTCCAATCTTCCAACATATTCTCCCCAACTAAATCTAAATGGGGGCATGCCTTACTTTTGTTATGCAAAGCAGCTCCAATTCCCCTTTTCTCAGCTCCCACCTGTAGACTATGCCCAGGGCCTACCCGTGCACTAGAAATGCTGCCCATCACGGTGCCTTTCTAAACAGAAAGATCTCTACTCCTTACATCATCCCCTGCTACCCAGAAACTTGGTAGATGTGCCTTTTTGATACATTGAGCCACATCACATTCCTACCTGTGACTTCCTCCACTCACAGATTCCATTAGGATGTGAATCTGCACCCTCTGTCCCCCATCCATAGCAAGCCCTCAAGAGCTGAGACTCTCCTTCTAGTTATAGAAAGGAACCCCCAAGGGAAAATACCTTCTTTTCATAACTGATACACAATCCTCTCTTCCCCCTCCTCTCCTATGGTCTTTTCCTAACGAAGGATGCACAGGCCCCATCAAGCAAATACATTTTTTTTTAAACATGTGTTTAATGTGGTGTGTGTGTGGTTTTTTTTTTTTAAGGTGTTGGGGGTAGGAGTTTATTAATTAATTTATTTATTTTTGCTGTGTTGGGTCTTCGTTTCTGTGCGAGGGCTTTCTCTAGTTGTAGCAAGCGGGGGCCACTCTTCATCGCGGTGCGCGGGCCTCTCACTATCGCGGCCTCTCTTGTTGTGGAGCACAGGCTCCAGACACGCAGGCTCAGTAGTTGTGGCTCACGGGCCTAGTTGCTCCGCGGCATGTGGGATCCTCCCAGACCGGGGCTCGAACCCGTGTCCCCTGCATCGGCAGGCAGATTCTCAACCATTGCGCCACCAGGGAAGCCCCAAGCAAATACTTTTGATTAAAGCAAATGTCAGCTCTCTGGGCACTGAGGAATTTCAGAAGGAAGAAATGTTATTGGCAAAATCCAATTAAGCTTACCACCGTTAGCTATGTAATGCTGGTTGCAGAGTAATTACTGTAATAGAAATAATAGTGCATTGATTATGTGTTTACTGGGTGCCAGGGACTTTACTGAATGTTTTTCTTGCCTTAGCTCATTTAGTCCTCATCAATGAGTTTAGGGTGATTTTTATCCACATTTTACAGCTGAGGAATTTGAGACTGTGAGGGGTTAAGAAAATTGCTCCAAGGTCACATTGGGAATTGGTGGCCGAGCTGGGGTTCAGACAGGTTCACCTAACAGTCACTGCTGTGCTGTGCTTTAGTGACTGGAATCCTACCTATGGTAGTACCTTCTATCTCCATTTGCATTTTTAAGTGAAAATAATAAAGGAGGAAAGGAAGGAAAGGACAGGTTTCATGAGCAAATTTGGGCACCCTGAGAATCATAGACAGGTGAAAAGAAACCTGAAGCCAGGAACCAGAAATACTTTTTAAATTACAGCTAATCGAGCAATGGTAAGTTTGGAAATTTGTGGTTTAGAGCCAAGAGTGGTGTAAGGACCGGTGGCAACATTTATTTTGAAAGTGTCAAGATCTGCCACCTCCATTTAGATGCTTTTAATAAATGAGAGGCTAGAATACTCTAAAGAGAATCCCAGCAGAGACTACAAGCCAAGAATCCTTGGCTTACAAAATAATGGGGGCTGCTTCCTCCTGAGTTACCATGCACAGAAGCAAAACTTGGCAGAATCGGAGACAAAGGATTTTGATCTTGTTCCTACCATTGCAAAACAAACCACTGGGTTATCTCTGCTGCCACTCCTTAGTACCAAGACCCTGCTAGGCACTGTTTGGAAAAGAATCCCATTTAGCTCTCTGCCCAGGGAAATCAGCCCCTCTGGAGGCAGCCCCCCAAAGACCTAAGTGCAGAATATCTTCTACCCCTATTCATTTTCTGCAGACTTCTGTTTCTTGAGGAAATCTTCCACATGTAATTGAGCCGCTACTCTGACACCATTTTCATTGAGTAACTCATGGTGATGTCACACCAGCTAGGCACTAGGGGAAGCCCTGCTTTTATGGATTGGCTCTTAATTTAGGAATTTTTATTTTCTGACTTCCCTCCCTTTTTTTGCTGGACTCCACTGCATTTGAGCAAGATGCCTGAGTGATGAAGTGTTGCCTGCTTTTGAGAAAAGGAATTCCTGCTCGTTGAGAGGCAAATGGTTGAGCGAAGGCAAGATGTGAGTCCTGTAATAGTACATCTTAATTGGAGAGTTGGCAAGAGAGAAAGGATGCGTAGGCCTGGTGTGGGCTCCGTTGCTCCTAATGGGGTTCGTGGAGCTGAGCTGAGAAGATGGGTGTGGGACGGTGGGACTCACAACCACCCCCTGCTGCCACTGTCCTGTGTGGCTGGGGAGCCAACCGCCTCCCCCCTGGCACCTCGGCAGCCACATCTAACCCACATGCCACCTTCCTCCCTCGCCTCTCTGCTGCTCTGTGCAGCGAGCCGGCAGAGGCAAGCTTGGCAAGCCTCGCCTGTAAGAGCCTAATCCAAACAGCATGTCCGCTGAGCTCAGCGGGGTGACTCATGTGCAGTGATGTGTGATGCCAACAAGTGGAGATTAGGATCTGGCCCGCCCGCCAGCCTACCCTGCACTTCCTTTGATCAACTCGGATGGTTTTTAATTCTGCAGAAGCAGCTTCCTGCCAGCGGCAAGTACCTCTTGGTGGAGGTTGGAGCCATGTCGATGCTGCCCTACTTGTCGAGGCCGGCGTGTGCTGACGGCACAGGGACTGACACTCTGGGCTCACAGCCCACATGGAGCCAAGGGGGGAGGCTCTTTAACTGAGGTGCCCATGGTGACATCAGAAGCTTGCTCCTCAGCTAACACCAGGAAGGCCATGCGTGTGAGCAGCCCGGCTTCTGAACCTGATCCTGGCGTAGGTTAGGCTCACCGGATAATAAAGAAAAATGGGACTCTCTCTAGGGGACGCTTTTTTTTTTTTTTTTTTTTTTTTTTTTTGGTAAGCTGGGGCATCTCTAAGGACGGTGTTTGGCACAAAATGAAACACTCTCTGGGCTTTTCAGAAGTGCTTTTTCACATCTGTTTTGCTCTAAATGGAACGCATTCGAAGTATATTACTTTCTTGAACATTTTTTTCCCCCTGCTGCAGTGGAATGTGTTTGCCTCTTGATTCTTCCAAATCCCCTCGATGACCAATGCCAGGCAGAGCCCCTGAAATCAGGTCTCATTTTCTCTCTTCCCCTCTCGACCTTTATCTTGCTCTCTCCTTTCTCTCGCTTTTCTCAGGAAGTGGAGGAGCGATTCTCAACCTCGGCTGTAAGTTAGGGAGACCCTGGGTGGGGTGGGGGAGGTTAGGGCTTTAAAAAAATCCCCAATGCCAGGCTCCATCCCAGAATAATTCACTCAGAGTCTCTGAGGGTGGGACTAGACATCAACAGTGTTTAAAGCTCCCCATTGTGCAGGCAAAATTGAGACTGATTGGAATTTAGGGTCACATAGCATAAGCTGTTAGCCCTAGGAATGCTTCCTGTTTCCGTCTGTCCTCCCCACCGCCGTTCAATCTGAGAGACTTCTGGAGACTGGTGTATACTTTAACCAGGTTAATGTAAGATGCTACTGAGATGGGGTAACTAGCCTGCCTATTAGGAAGAATCTGTTCATCTGATTTAAAGTATTTACCATCGCACTGAGACTTATCCCACAGAGATGGAACACCAGGAACTGAAATACAGAATAGACAGATCTTGCAGGGAAGAAGTAGGGGATGGCTCAGCACACACCACAGTGACCAGCCCAAGAGAGAGTCGGCAAACCGGTCTCTGGGAGACGGGTTTGTAGGTGGTGGTGATGGGCTGTGGGTAGGGCTTCCAGGTAAAATAAAGACCACTAGTTAAATTTGAATTTTTTGATAAACAACGAGTAGTGCAATATTGGGGGCATACTTAACACTAAAAAATTATTCATTGTTTATTTGAAATTCAAATTTAATTGGGTGTTCTATATTTTTTTTTTTGCTAAATCTGGAAATCCTAGTTGTGGATGGCAGACCAGAGAGGAGAATCTTGGGTATTTGAGGGAGTGGTAGGTCTCACCTGGGTGGTTGCTGCCCTCCAGGGGGCGTTGGGGAAAACGTGTAGGAATTTGGGGCTGTCCCAATGACTGGGGATTGCTATGAGCAGCTAGCGGGTGTGAACCAGGATGCTAAAGATACTGCAGTATGTAGCATAGTTCCAATGAAGAATTATCCCATCTAAAATGCCAATATAGTGGCTAGACCAGCCCCACCCTTTACTGAGGACTCACCCGATCGCCTTCACATAGTTTCTCCTAGAAAGCAATGCACTGGCCGCTCAGAGAAGTTCAGAAACTGTCCCCAGGAAAGAGCCAATCAGACAAATTCCCAGGTACTTGCCCCAATGCTTCCTGTAATTCAACCAAACCATACAGCTGGTCCAATGAAATGAACCCCTGAAACTAACTCCAAGCCTTCAAAGCTTACAATAAGTACTGCCTCCTTCGAGAAGCCTTCCTTGACTGTCCCAGTCTTCACTGATCTGTCTCCTCCGTCCCTAAAACCCTTGTTCTTCTCATTTAACACTTGAACATATTCTTCTAATAGTTGCATGTGTCTAGCCTGTGAGTCTCTCCAAGGGGACATCAGGGAAGTGAGATCAAGTTCTAGGTGACCTTGGTCACGTTACTGATTTGGTGGTTAGTTTTGCCGTTTGTTACACTTTGCCTGTTCTTTAAAAACTGTGATGTAGCTGAAATTAAATGTACAAATAGGTGAGGCCGTTCAAGTAAAGATGAAAGGGGAGATGAGAGACCACACAGAAGGGGAAGACCAGGAGCTGGAGATAGATAATTTTGTAAATGGGTATTAAATTTAAGTCCAGGCTCCCTGACAGTCAAAGCAAAAGGGAAACACAATTGGTTATGTCACTCTTATTGTCTGAAGAAAAGGAAGCAATATTAGCTCAAGAGGAAACAATCTTTCTCCTCATGATAAATTCTAAATGAAATTTATCACATGGATCCTAAAAGATAGGACACTGAGAAACATAATGGAAAATGTCTTTAACTGAGTTTTCAGAAGATACCAAAAATGTGGGTGTTTTTTCTTTTTTTCCTATTTCTTATGTTTACTTTGTAAGAAATTTGGGACTCTAGTATTGAACTTTGGCTCAGTGAAGGCATTTTTATAAAGAGTTAAGCTAATATATGCTATTTTTTTTTCCTAATGATCTGATTAATAAGGGGGAACTCAGAAGTTTTCAGCGGCCCAGAGCTTTTATGAAGGCTTCATGCGTGGCTCCCCCAGGAGCTCTAACAGCCTTAAGGAAAAGGTGGGGATGCTGTAAGAATCTAGGTTTGTGGTGAGAGGTAGAGGAAGCATGGCTGGGAAAAGCTACATTCCACTGCCCACCCAACCTTCCTCTCCCCAGGCTAGAAGCAGATGGTTGGAATTACCCACCCTACCCAGAAGGCACTTCCCAGCCACATCCCCAGGAAAGAGATAAAGGAAAACAGTGTGTCACCAAGGGCCCACCCCAGGGGCCTGAGAATGGCTTGAGGGACTGCCTAACCCGGTATATCATCCTTCAATAAGTGCTACACTTTGGGGTTAGTTTGCCTCTCTTCTAAAGGCAGGGAACAAATAATCAGATGACTCAAAAAAGAGTTTCCTTTTTTGGTTGTATTTGGGGCTTTTTTGTTTTGTTTTGTTTTTAAACCAACTTGCTAAATGCGTGGTGGGCTAAAACAAACAAACGGAAAATAAGCCACAGATTAACCCCACCCCCACCCCCGGCTGGGCAACATCAGTAAGAGGAAACTGTGGCCTGGGGCTTTGAGGGGTTGCTGATCAGCACACTTGTCCCCTCTCCCTAGCCACCCACCCCCATCTTGGATGCCAGCCCTTGTGCTTGGCAGCTAGCAGTGACAAAACCAAGATGAATCACCACATGTCAGGATCCATAAATTCTCAAAAGTCCAAGCAGCAGGTCTGGGATGAGAGATCAAGGCCAAAAGTAAATATCTTTGACACATGCTTTTGTTTTCAGATGGCGGCAGCTTGGATTTCCTTCCTGTTACTGAGAAAAGGATGGCTGGAGTAGGCGGAGCCGATCCAGGTGCGCTGGAGAGGCTGCTAGAGCAGGAGGGACTGCTCTTCTCACTCCCAGGCAGCCTCTCCACCCCTCCTTCTCCCCTTCTCACTGAGGCTGGAGGGAGGGAGCAGCCAGGGAGAAGTGTTTCCCTTCTTCTTTTAGGGAAATTCAATCTGGTTGTGCTGGCCTTGCTTGCCTAGGGGGCTTGCTTCTAGGTCAGTGGGTACTGGCCTTAGTGCTGGAATGTGTATACTGAACTCATTTCTATTCCTCTGGCAGGCCAGTGTTGACTCAGGCTCTCCCCTTCACGTGGGATTAGAGGAAGGGAGGGAGCTTATGATCATTTTTGGCTACTCGGCATCTGAACTCCCTTCCCACGTTTGGGACATTTATCACTTCATGAATCTCAGTGCCCTAAGAAAGAGCTTTCTAGTCTTCTAGAAGTCTCTACAAGAGACTAGTCTCCTTTGCAGCTAGGACATGGACACACAACCAAGACTTGGCCAATCAGCTGCACTTGCTCCAGATAGTATCAGAAGTTACTGGCACCAGCAAACAGGGACATTGGAGAATCCTTTCTGGGGGAGGCTGCAGGGCAAAAAAATATCCAGGCTCTCTGTGCCCATGGTGGTATCTAGTGTCCAGGGCTGAAGATGGTAGCGGTGCAAGCGGAGGTGCAGCCCTAGGCAGTGGCTGCAGGGGAACCCTCATCTCACCTTTTCTAGGCTGTGACTGTACCTGTGGCCTTGGATAGGATCTTAAGTTCCCAGTTCTTGTGTGTTCTGAGCCTGTTTTCCAAGCTTCTCAGTGATTATGAGTTACTCCGTAGCTTTTCAACAATTTCCTTTTCTGCTTAAATCAGTTTCTGTTGCTTGCAACTGAGAACCCTGACTCTGTCCAGCTACAACTGGTTTCAGTCAATCATCTGCAGATGCTCTTTTTTTTTTTTTTCTTCACTGCCTGCATTCTTCAAGCCTCTGTCCTCCTGGCAATTCCACAAGTAATCCAGAAAAGGAGGAATGAGCATGCCGAGAATTTGACCACAGCTGGGAAGTGAGCCAAGAGAACTCTGAAGTACTTGAATATTAGATCCTTTACTTTGTTAGGTGGGGTAGATGCGGGATTAATGAGACAGAAGGCTGTGGGCTGTTCATCTCATTTTGTTTTTTTCATCTCTAACTTGGTTATACAGTGATTCTCTGTGGCACTTACAGATCTCATGAGGGCATGGATCAAGTTGCCTTGTTTTCCCTAGTATGCAGGTCATACAGGATAGTCAGTAAATAGTAGTAAAAAGTGACAATGGAAGTTTGAGAAAGATAATTCAGGAAAAAGAAGCTACGTATATCCTTCATGTCTCTTTAAAAACAGAACTGTCTTGGGCTTCCCTGGTGGCGCAGTGGTTGAGAGTCCGCCTGCTGATGCAGGGGACGTGGGTTCGTGCCCCGGTACCGGTACCGGAGGGTCCCACGTGCTGCGGAGAGGCTGGGCCTGTGGGCCGTGGGCCGTGGCTGGTGAGCCTGCGCATCCGGAGCCTGTGCTCCACGACGGGAGGGGCCGCAGCAGTGAGAGGCTGTCTCAACTATGTGGGAGCTGAAGATTAAGGCTGGTGAGTAGAGCCAACACTGCAGACATTTGGTAATGCTGATTGAAGAGCAAGAACCCGTAGCTTTAGCCATCAGACTGTCAAAGATGGAGACAACACACTCCTAGGCAGGCGGAGCCTAACGTGGATCTAGCCCAGGCAGAATGCTGGTCCATTCCTTCTTGGAAGGGGACCCCAAGAGTTCCTGCAAGTTCAGCTGAGATGGCTCTCCAAAAAGCATTTTGAATCCATTTCAAATGTGTTGACAGTACTTGGTTGAAACCCCCGAAGAAGGTTGAGGGTGGGTGGAGCTAGTTTGAATCTAGAAAACCTAGGGCAGGTTTCCCCATCAGCTACCTTAACCATAAAAGAACCTCAGTGCATCTATGGTAGCCTGGTTTTGAGTAACACTCATATTCGGATTTGAGTCCACAAGGATGCATTTGTTACAAACTAACTCTCGTTCTAATTCTTGTTTGTGGGATTAACCAAAGAAACATTTACCTTAAGCAGGTCTCTTAACTAACTTCTCTAAGTTTTCACTTCCCAATTTTAAATTCTCTAGTTATAGAGCGTTTGGGCTATCTGGCTCACTAACTTCCTAGCTAAATTTTGATGTTTCTGTTAATTTTCTTAAGGACAAGAATCGTGTGTTCTTTTTCAAATGCCCTTCCATCCAAGTACAAAGCTGGACACCGCAGGCACAGACAGCCCACGGTGTGGCCACGTTCCAGAAGAGCCTAGGCCAGACTCCTCTAAGAACTTTCTCAAGCCAGGACCTAGGGCTAGCAGTGGGAAAGTTAGAAGGGGGAGAACGCTGTAACTGGGATCTGTAATCAGTTACAGAACATTCTAAACTGCTGGTAGTGCTTAGGGTTGCTGCCAGAGCTGTATTTCCAAGGCATCTACTTCTAGCCTATGATTATCTTTAAATTCACATCGAACAGTAGAAATGGTTAAAGCTCACACTTCCAATACTATCTGGGGCTAGTGCAGGAGAGAACTGTGAAACGATAGACATGCATATATATTTTAAACCTGTGCTGTGCAACTTGGTTTTAACATGTGGAATCTGTAGTGACTGTTTTTGCTCCACGAAGGTGCTGTGCCTCTTTCCGCCCTGGGCTTAGAATGATAAGCAGATTTGAAGGTCATGAGTGACAGCCGACAGGATGGTCCTCTTATTTCCTCTGCTTCCTCTCCGGGGAGAGGTGGGAGGACTCCGGAGAAAAAAGAGGTGGAAAGGAAAACAAGTCAATCCCAGCATGGGGAGAAGAGAGGAGAGAGAATGGTGACAGACTGTGGGAGCTGCCAGCAAACATCTGATGCCCTGCATTGCTCGGGAGGAGAGGAGACAAGTCTTCCCAAATCCAGGCGCCCCAACATGATTGCAAAAGCCACACCCGTCGGCCCACAGACAGCCAACACTGCTGCAGAACCAGTGAGACACCTTGGGAAGCTGCCCGAGTTTCTGGACACATCCCTGTAAAAGCTGCCTTTAGCCCTGGTGGATGCCGGAACCGCCCCCCCGCCCCCCCCCCCGCCCCAGCACGGTGTGACCCAGAGCTGCCTTTTGTTCAAAGGCAAAGTTAATTTCAGAAATGTTCTCGATGTTGTTTTCGGGCTAATAGCCAATTCTTTCTCCCACCGGCGGCCGCAGGGCTGATTGAGCACGCGCGCAGATGCGCTCTTCGAGCTTTGATGTCAACAGAGGTAGGCAGGGCAGGCCCTGGTGGAAAACTGTGAAGTCAGCAGAGTTATCGCCGGCACGCCTCCCTTCCCCCTTGCTTCCCCTTTCTCCACCCATTTCCCCCCTGTCAGCTTCCAGCTTCTCATTTCCCATGGGACCCTGCAACAGAAGAAAAGCTGCCGTACTGAGATATGAGGGGGCCAGCTCAGGGCTCCAGCTATCAAAGTATGCTCCCCCCCGCCCCCCCCCAAGTCTAAAACAAACAAAGGAACGCGTTGCATACACTTCCGAAGACAAGCGTGCACACAGAAACCTTGTCCTTTGTGCTCTCCCTTAAGCTCCAAGAGTTTGGGGCCTGGAGTTTGAATCTGTCTTCTGGCCTCCTGGGGTTTTAAAAAGATTCAAAAGTGCCTGAAACCAATACAGCTGCTTGGTTTATGGCTCACATTGAAACCACAAATTATAAAATGATAAATCGCTTCTCAAAGCTCTTCCAGGAAAGGCTATGTTGTCAAGATTAAGTTACAACCTCACGGACCTATGAGTGAGTCGAGCTGCTGACTAACTCTCACACTTCTTTTCCTGCCGAAGATGTTTTTTCTTCGTGAATTTTCACTGTTTCTGAATACTTTAAACAAAGAAAATGACTGAAGGCAGGAAAAACATCGGGGACTTCTTAACCCATGGAGCTTTTTACAGGCTTTATTACGAAACGGCTGCTTTCGTTTTGTGAGACCCAAAGGAAGTTTAAGAAATCTCTTTCTGCTTGAGCACTTAATTGCCAGAGATCTGTGAGAAATGGCTTCACGTGGGCAGCTCCACTCCAAACTCTAGCTGGAACGTGTAGCGTGTGGTAAATCAAAGATGGTTTTAAGGAATTTGGGTCTTAAAGTATCTATTCAGTGATTTGGGCAGGATTGCAACACAAATTACTGTATTTTGTACCCGTGAAATGAATTTTTTGGAATTCTCTTACAGGGTCTGGTCTAGTGACAGAGTATGACAAATAATTAGGCCACATGCATGCTTTCCTGTAATAATGCTTCTCTCTGCCAGGGTTTTGGCAGGCAGAAGGAAGGGAGATGAAATGCTTGTTTGAGGCCCCTATCTTGCCCCGCTGCAGGGTCTGGCACACTGACCTCATTTTGATCACCTGGGGCTGCAGGAAGAAACTCAATCATCCATCCATCATGTTTCTCCAGCACAGTGCCTTGGTTACACAACTCTAATCCAGTTTCCCAAGGCCACTCAAGTCTTGAGGACCATCAGACCATGAGTCATAGTCACTTTAGCATTTACTCCTAAATTCCCTCTTGTTGATTTCACACCTCAGGCCCTTCCGTTTCTCTCTTTCTTGGGGTTCTTGGGTCCTGCGTGGCAGTTCTTGTTTTCTGATGTCATTTCTTGTTATCGCCCACACCAGCCACTGCAGGACCTGCCACGGCAACTCTTGTCTCTGCTTTTCTTGAAGTCAGGCCTGCTGTCATTACTGCTGCTTTTTCTGGGATACTTCAGATTGTGGAGAGAGTCCTTTTCCTGTGATTATAGCTCTTTCTTCCAATTTTGACTAGCCTGGCGTCTCTATGATTATAGCTTATTAGGACTCCTAAGGCTAGGAGGCAATTTTTATTTTTTTATGCTGCCTTGTTTTTATTTTTTTAAATAACATGTATCATAACTTATTTTTGCAGGGAAGAATAAAGATGAAAACAAAAATAAATAAATTAATTAATTTTTTTAAAAAGTAGGGAGTAGCGCACAGGTGAAAAGGTCTCTAAGATAGCATTTTAGGTGAAAAAAGCAAAATGTAGAATGGTAAGTATAGGAAGATTGTTGTGTGTGTGTTTTTTAAAAAAATTTATTTATTTATTTTTGTCTGCGTTGGGTCTTTGTTGGCTGCACGCAGGCTTTCTCTAGTTGCGGCGAGCGGGGGCTACTCTTCGTTGCGGTGCGCGGGCTTCTCCTTAAGGCGGCTTCTCTTGTCGCGAAGCACGGGCTCTAGGTGTGCGCGGGCTGAGTAGTTCTGGCTCGCGGGCTTAGTCGCTCCGCAGCATGTGGGATCTTCCTGGACAAGGGCTACGAACCTGAGTCCCCTGAATTGGCAGGCGGATTCTTAACCACTGAGCCACCAGGGAAGTCCATATAGTCTTTGTTAAGAGAATGTACCTTCCAGATGAAAGGCATTCAGTTAAAATAATTCCAGGCCCCTTTCTGTCCCTTTAATTCCTCTACTCCCTGGGTCCAAAGTGACTTATCTGACTAACAAGTTTGGAAGAATAACCTAAGCATGATAGGTTCAACTCTGGCCTGCCTGAGACTCAGTTTTCTCATGATTTTCACAATGGGGAAAAAATTAGTACCTTCCTTGTGTGGAGATTAGATGAGTTAATATATGTAAAGCTCTAATGCATAGAAAGTACTCAGTAAGTGCTAGTTTTCACAATTATTCCTACATATGTTGTACTGGGACTTGCTCTCTCCCTTAACAATATATCTTAGGGATTATTCCACAGCAGTATGTATAGACATACCTCATTTTAAAAGTGGCTAGTATGGTGTTTCATAGTATAACCACACTGCAATTTATTTAGATGTGCCCCCATTTGGGTTGTTTCTAGCATTCAGCCCTTTCTCATCTGAGGATACAGAGTTCTGGAGTCAATCAGCATAAGCTTCACCTGCCATAAGTATATTTCACTTTATCTATTTAACAAACATATGTATCGTTTACTACCTGTCACACACATGTCCTAATCACCTTTAAAATGTTAACTCATAGGGCTTCCCTGGTGGCGCGGTGGTTGAGAATCCGCCTGCCGATGCAGGGGATGCGGGTTTGTGCCCCGGTCCGGGAGGATCCCACGTGCCGCGGAGCGGCTGGGCCCGTGAGCCATGGCCGCTGAGCCGAGCCTGTGCGTCCGGAGCCTGTGCTCCGCAACGGGAGAGGCCGCAACAGTGAGAGGCCCGCATACCACACACACACACACACACACACACACACACACACACACACACACACAAAGTAAAATGTTAACTCATTAATACTCATAATGATGCTTTTGAAGTAGGAGCTATTTAATCTCCATATTACAGATTGGGAAACTGAGGCACAGAGAGGTTAAGTAACTTACCTGAGATCACATGCCTGGGAAAAGGAGTGCTGGGATTCGAACCCAGGCAGTCTGGCTCCCAAGTCCATTTTCTTGACCTCCCTGTCCACACTGTGTACCTCTCTTTGATCTAAAATCTCTGGCATCACTTCAATAAGACCCTGAGCCTCATCTTGTCACATTTCATACCCCTAGTGTGGATGGGAATTCAGCCTTTTTGGAATACACTTAGGAATATACAGGTAATTTAAAAGAGAACGTGATTGCTGAATCAACCTGACTCCTTAAACTACCGAGAGCTAGCTTTTCTAAGGACTGTTCTGCCAATAGCCAGCCAAAGTCAAGAAAGCCCTTCAAGTGATGATACCAGCATTGTCTTCAGAGGCCCCCAGGTCTGGGCTCTCAACTCTGCCTCTCTGTGCCATGCTGACCCGCTGAGCAAACTCACAATGCAGGTCAGCAGACAGCCTTAAAATAAACAAACATGTTTGTGTTGTGCCCGGTGATGGAACAGTGTGTGTCCAATTAGGTAGTGCCTAACTCATGCAAATAATCTTTCCTTTTTCCGATTCTTGCGGTGTATGAGTCTTTGACTGACTTGGCCAGCTCAAATTCCTAAAATACTAAAGTTCAGAAAGTCTGGTCAAAGTTTGCTAGTTAAATATGAAACCCTGCCTTCGTCACTGCCCCCATTCCTACCCTCAAGCTACTTTAGCTTTTAGACATGTGTACACTAAATGCCTTTTTCTTTAAAGATATGGGTGAGATATTTCTTTTGGAGTATGTCCAGACAATCTGGCAAATCCACACTTGACATTAGCCACAGGGAAGAATATTTATTTTTTAAAAAACCCAGAGGAACAAAAAATAAAATTAGGGCAGACTATGGACTTACCCTCTTTAGAAATCAGAATATCTTTCCACATGGAAGACCTTATCAAACTGAAGGGTTTGAATTTTTTTTGCTTTGTTAATGGAAAACATATGTATACATACATAATTTAATATTCTGTAAAGTTCTTATTAATGATTAGAGTTTAAATTTTCATTTCAAAAGTTATTGCTTATTCTAACATACTAAAACCTGTGTTTTTTCCTTCTGTAAAGGGTTCTGTCTTTTAGAAAGAAAGTACTTAAGGCCAGTTTTCTACCCCATCCTGAAGCTTAAATTTTGGCTCAAGGAGCTTCCTGTCCTGTTCCAGCTGTGACATGTTGAAAATAAACCTGGCAACTGGAGACAACTTGCTATACTTTTTGAGCCTTTGCTATGGCTCTAGTGCTTTATGTCTGAGGAAATAGGGTGGGAGATAGGGAGAGAATGAGGTGGGGGATCTCTGATGGGAACAGGAAATAGGGTCTTCCGGTCTTCCTAGGGCCTTCTTTCTACTCCTTTAGTCTCTGCATCATCCAAAGGGATGAATTGCCTCTACACATACAGGCACACCTCACTTTACTGTGCTTCACTTTTTTGTGCTTTGCAGATACTGACTGTGCTCTATACAAATTGAAGGTTTATGGCAACCCTGCATCAAGGAAGTCTATCAGCGCCATTTTTCCAACAGCATTTGCTCATTTCGTATCTCTATGCCACATTTTGGTAATTCTAGCAATATTGCACACTTTTTCATTATTATTGTACTTGTTATGGCGACATGATCAATGATATTTCATGTTACTACTACTACTCACTGAAGCCTCAGATGATGGTTAGCATTTTTTTTAGCAATAAAGTATATTTAAATTAAGGTATGTACTTTGTTTTTTTAGATGTAATGCTATTGCACACTTAATGGGCTACAGTATAATATAAACATAACTTTTATATGCACTGGGAAACCAAAAAATTCATGTGACTTGCTTTACTGCAATCTTCACTTTATTGCTGTGGTCTGGAACCAAACCCACAATATTTCTGAGGTATGCCTGTATGTCTAATCCAACTCTTCTCACAGGGAGGTAGTTGAGCAAGAAGGCATTGCGTTGGGATGGGACCGTGAGCTTGTCTTACTTAATTACAGCGCATAATGCTGGAGATTGAACACAGGAAACTAGATCCTGGCGGAACTGCTAAGCCAAAGACAGAAATTGATTGAAAAAGAAGTGATCCATTTTTCATTAAAAATATCAACCACACACACACAAAATTAATCACCATACCCTCCCGCTCCAGTTTCATCTAATGGAAACTGCTGTAAACCCTGGTCCCTGCTGAAGAAGTAGGTCCAACAGCCATATTTTGTACCATGTAATCCAGCTGTCTGTTCTCATGGCTGATTGGACAAGAGGTGGATACCTGATTCAAGGGCAGTCAATCCATAAATTCACTAGATTCCCATGACCTGTAGCCAAGTGTGAAAAGAGATGCTGGGCCAATCAGAGTCTCTCTCTCTCTTTCTCAGAGAGGTGACATGAAAGCAAAGAGAGAAAGTACCAGTTATTAGCAGGGCAGATAGGTGGAAGGCTGAACTATATTTATAATGATGAAATCCCACAAACACCTATGAATTTCTATTAGTGAAATCTGTCCAGCCACCTCAAATTGAGAACAAGCTTTTAGCACTAGTTTCTCTGAGGCCAGCCCATTGTGGTTTCTGTCCTTGGGTTTCTGAAAGCTTCCATTATCTTATCATGTATTTTTCTTAAAGTTCTTATACTTGAGCTAGCTGGAATGAGTGCCTGATTCTTGTAGCCAAAAAAAGCCAAAGTAAAGCATTATCAAACAGGCAGGCAAAAATAGAGCCAAAATAAAGGGGACTGAGAAATCAGGAAAGTCTAAGCCAAAAGCAGTGGGAGTAGGTGACTTTGTCAAGGCTCTTGAGGTTGTAAATAATGTTGCTGAAACTAACTCATATTGATTAAAGAAGAAAAAGGAAAAGGAATTCACATGTTTACGTAGAGGATGCTAAAGTAGAGCAAGGGCAGCCAGGACTCTTAAAAACTAGGGTCAGTTCCTCAAAATGTTAATCATAGTGATGTTGCCATATGACCCAGTGATTCTACTCCTATGAAAACATATGTGCACACAAAAATTGTGCACCAATATTCATAGCAGCATTATTCATAATAGGCAGAGTGGAAACAACTCCAATGTCCATCAATTGATGAATGGATAAAAACATTAGTATATTCCTACAATGGAATATCATTTTGTTATAAAAGAAATGAGTGCTGATACATACTACAACATGAATGAACCTTGAATAAGTAAAAGAAACTAGACACAAAAGGTCGCTTATAGTATAATCCCAGTTGGTTGCTAGGGCCTGGGCAAAGTGGGGCATGGAGAGTGACGGCTAATGGGCCCAGAGTTTCTTCTGAGGGAGATAAAAATGGTCTGGAATTAGATAGTGATGGTTGTTGCACTATTCTGATTATACTGAAAACAACTCAATTGTATGCTTTAAAAGGTTGAATTTTATCACATGTAAATTATATCTCAAGCTGTTTTACAAAAATTATATATATACGAAAGCAGAACAAAGCAAAACAAGAAAAAAGTTGTGTCCCAAAGTGGAAAGCCAGGAAGAGAAAACCATACAATTCTCTTCTGCCCCCCTCCCGGCTCCCCCTCTTCCACTGCCAGGCTCTCATCTCTGCTCCCCTGTGGACATCTGTTTCATTCTTGTGTCTGCATTGCAAATTTAAAAAGTTTTTTCTTGAATGTTCTAAAGATGGAAGGTGGACTATGTCTTTAGTGACAACTCTTTTTATGTTCTTGAGGATCCAAAGAAATGGCAATCAGTTGATATTGGGGATGCCCTGGACTGGTGGAGTAATCCAAATGCAGATGTTTTAGATGGAGATACTGAGGTTTTTGTCTAATAACACAAAGAGCCATTTTTATTGGGGGCAGGTGTACCTCTGTCCAGATTATTGTAATGTCTCATTTCCTCTGTTGATGGTCTGAATTAAGCAGTTGGGGTCTCAGGACTTGGGTCAAGAGGACTACAGGAGACTCCCATCCAGGAGGTGGGGCAAGCTCCCACACCACAGTGGCAGCTGAGAGCTAAGGAAGGGGACCGCCAGGAGGGAGCCCCTAGAAACAGCCTTACAGGGGAACTTTAGGAACAGTGATATCCAGTATCCACTTTAAAATTTTCTTTTTCTGCACTGTAATTCCCTTCTGTGATCCTTCAGACTTCATCATGAAGTTTGTTAAAATTGCAGCCTTATGTTAGCGGCGTCATGGGAAATAGAAAGAAGGTTTTCATATTTCATGGTAAGGTAGATATTAGAGAGTGACAGCCAGCTGGAAAAGCTGTTATAAGGTGGCCAGAGGTGACTGGGGTAGAATTCTAGAGCAGAGCTACTGAGTATAAGGTGACCAGTGGAAACCAGCATGGATTGGGGAATATGTAAATACCTGGAAAGAGGAAAGGAAGGTAATCCAATAAAGCTGGAAAATCTGGATAATCTCTTTCTCGCTCTCCATATGTATATAAATGTGTGTTGTGTGCGTGCGTGCATTCGTGTAGCATGTATTCATATCAACATTGGATTTATGTCATATACTTTTTCCTGTTATATCATGAGTTTTCTCAGTATCTTTAAATATTATTCAAGTATATAACAAGTATATAATGAATAATGACCTCTTGGTACTCTATGGTATGATTAGGCTCTGATTTACTTAACTAATTCCAATTATTGGACTTTTTTTTTCATTTTTTCACTTTTGTAAATAACACTGCAGTGACATATTCTTCTTGGTGTATTAAAAAAATTATTTCTCAAGATAAGTTCTCAGAAGTCTATTTTCTGTGCCAAATGGTATGAACGGTTTTAGGCTTTTGATATAGATTGACAAATTGCCCGTTGGAAAGATCATACCCAGAAGGACTCCATAACGATTATGCCCCCATCTTCACAGGGTAACTTGCACATTTTGGGGATGAGCTGTGCTCATTTAAAGAGGCTAAATGTGACAGACACAGGAAGGCATTTCCTTGTTACCAAGAGATTTCACTGAGAAATATGTCTCAATTTCCTTGTCAAAAGAATTGCCCTTCTTTACTTCCACAATGGGCTTTCTTTAGCAGATTTGGCTGTGAGGAAACACGGATACTCCTTACAGAGAGAACTCTCTAGCTTCCCTTAAAGGAAGCTTATTCTTAATTCTCCTCTCTCTACTTTGAAAGCAAGGTAAAATAATCTATCTTCTGGTGGCAGGACTGAGGGAAAACCTTGTCTCCGACTCTCTCAAGTTTATCCCCACAAGTAGGTATCTTGCCTCTACGTAAATGCCTACTAGGTCTTACATAACATACTTGGAGTGATCGTGACTTTACATATCATTATGGGGAATATTGATGGCAAAGTGTAATGGGGGCGTGGAGACCACTTACAGGACCCGACTGACGTATGTAACGTTGTCCACTAGAACATGACGAGTTTCAGGGCTGAATTGATGACATAGCCATGAGAGGAACATTACAAGTGATGTGCTCACACTAGCTGTCCTGGCTCTCCCTAAAGTGCATCCCTCAGTCCAAGGATAACCATGGGCAGCTCTGAGCCCCCAGCACCCCAAGTGTGCAGGAACATGTAGGGCACAGTCCACTCAGAAACATCTACCATGTTGTTGAGCCTGCTTCCAAACAGGAGCAAACAGTTCTCTGCAAGCCGTTCCATTTCTCTGACTTCATTAATTCATGGGAAGTAGTTCTCTGGAATTCACTAGAGCTCCATTCTGCACTTTCAACACTTGACATCACAAATCCTCCACTGAGAAGATGTGAAAACTAAGCAAGAGGTTTAGTTGCATCTCCTGAATCATAACTAAATCATGAGAGAACCTGGACTGGTGCTGTACATTTCCTTTTATTTGTTTTATTTGTTCTCAACAATACTGTTGCTGACTACCAAAGTAATGCATGTGCATTGGAGAGATAGACAAAAGTACAAAGAATAAAATAAAAATCACCCATACTTCCAGAACCCAGAGATTGCCACTATTAACATTTTGGTAGATGTTTTTTCCCACTCTTTTATCCATAGATCTATAGACATACAGTCATCTCTTTTGTAATCCTGAGATCATACAGTATTATTCGGCAATCTCCTTTTTCTCTTGTTGTAGGTTGTTTTTGAGTTTACACCATTAAAAGTAATATTGTGAGGAGACTTGGTAGATAAAGCTTTCTATGTAGCTCTGATTATTTCCTTTGGGCTTATTCCTCAAAGTGAAGTTGCTGAGTTAAAGGTAGTCACATTTTAGGGCTTTTGATAAATAGTACTAACATACCCTCCAGAAATATGGACCATTTTCCACACCTATTAGCAGTATGTGAGACTACCTGTTTACCTGCCTCCTCATCTACACTAAATAGAATTATTTTATTTTATTTTATTTATTTATTTATTTATTTTGCCGTATGCGGGCCTCTCACTGTCGTGGCCTCTCCCGTTGCGGAGCACAGGCTCCGGACGCGCAGGCTCAGCGGCCATGGCTCACGGGCCCAGCCGCTCCGCGGCATGTGGGATCTTCCCGGACCGGGGCACGAACCCGTGTCCCCTGCATCGGCAGGCGGACTCTCAACCACTGCGCCACCAGGGAAGCCCTAGAATTCTTTTAAAGAGAAAATTTCCAAACTGATTTCTGGCAAATGGTATCTCCTTATCTTAATTTGTATTGGTTTTTCAATATTCTTCTTCTTAAACAGAATTATTGGTGATCTGTATTGCTTCCTTAGTGAAATGCTTGTTCGTGTCCTTTGCCATTCCTACATTTCTTGACCTGCCAACGGGCCACTTGGTGAGCCTGGTTTTGTGCAGAACCCTGGAAGACTGAGACTGGCACTGATGAGAAGATGCCTTTCTCACACCTTGTCCCTGGGAGGCCCCTGAGGCACTTCCACAGAAATGGCTTCTCACTCTTGGATGAGAATGGGCCATCTCACACCATGGTACCTGGGTCATATCTCACTGCACAGGCTGGTGCCGAAATGCCACCATTTTGGAAAGAAGGTTTCAGGTCTGAGATTGTAATCTCATACCCATTTTAGTTCGTAGACTAACAGATTCATAGATCTTCCCAAAACTTCAGCTGTCACAGTTTCAATGGAAGGAAAGTGGCCAGGGAGGCCTTATCTGGAAATGACCATTCAGCTGAGTGCAAGTCCCCAAGACCCAAGAATGAAACACCCCTGTTGTGACGGAAAGGACTTTGATGATGAGCACCACTGGCCTGTGCAACTGGAAATGTTCTGCATTAGACCATTTCCACCTCAATCAAGCAGTCAGTGTGGGCAAAACCAAGTGTTAGATTAGGAGGAGGGTGAGGAATGATATAAACATTTCTTGACCACCTATCTGGAGACACACATACTCAGGTGCCCACAAATGCATTCTGTTTGCATGTACTGTGTACATAAAATTACTAACAAAAGAAACTAAATGGAATGACATGATCAAAAGCAAATTATTCATTTTATATTTCTATCTTTTTCCAAAAATAATTTCTAAAGGCAAATTAATACAGTAACACCCATACAGCTTACTGCTCTGATGAACCTATGATAGGCACTCAGTCTGCCTCCCCTAAGTTTGCAGACAAAAAGGAAACTGCTTCTTAAACTCATTGGAAAAGCTTTATGTGCTTTAATTACATCCATGAAGAACCGTAAACCAGGGGTGGGAAATCTCCAGGTCTTTAATCTTATTACTATAGTGCCAGTGTTTCATTGCCCTTAAGAACCACTTATGACTTCTTACATTTCTAGTTACAATTTATCTTTTAAATGCTGGTTCTTTACTCACAGACTTCTGACATTTGGAGAAAGATTGATAATAAAATAAATCTTACATTTTATGTTTCTTGTTATTTAAATCAGAGGCCATTTTAACCTTATGCTTTTATAAGATTTCTTTACGAGGTTTTGATCCTGTATTTGGTCATTTAGCTATTGGATTTAAAATTTGGTGTTTCAGGGCTTCCCTGGTGGTGCAGTGGTTAAGAATCTGCCTGCCAATGCAGGGGACATGGGTTCGACCCCTGGTCCGGGAAGATCCCACATGCCGCGGAGCAGCTAAGCCCGTGCTTACTGCAACTATTTGGTGTTTCAGGGCTTCCCTGGTGGTGCAGTGGTTAAGAATCTGCCTGCCAATGCAGGGGACATGGGTTCGACCCCTGGTCCGGGAAGATCCCACATGCCGCGGAGCAGCTAAGCGCGTGCTTACTGCAACTACTGAGCCTGCGCTCTAGAGCCCGCGAGCCACAACTACTGAAGCCCGCGTGCCTAGAGCCCGTGCTCTGCAACAAGAGAAGCCACCTCAATGAGAAGCCCGTGCACCGCAACGAAGAGTAGCCCCCGCTCACCACTAGAGAAAAGCCCACACGCAGCAACGAAGACCCAACGCAGCCAAAAATAAATAAATAAATTAATTTTTTTTAAAAAATTGGTGTTTCAAAGCACCACAGAGTAGTGAGTTTCTAGAAATGTGCAATCAAGATATCACCTAATGGTATAGCTGAAATTAAATTTCTAGTTAATCAGACTTGGTTTTTATCAGGTCATCCACAATATGGGACAAAATAAATATGGATAAGGAATATTTGACTTAGCTCTGTATGGGATATAAATTAGTAGAGGAAAGAGTTTTCTGAGGAAATTAAGAAATTAATAAGGATAAGAAATTGTAATTTAGGGAATGACTGTTATATTAGCTTATAGTACAAACAAACTGAAAAGTGGAGTAAGGAGGACAGTAGTATGGGGTGGGGAAAAAGCATCTACTAGGTAACTAGTGAGAGTCTAGGAAATCAGGTTCTCCAGCCCAAGGAGGAAGCGGGAGAGAGAATTGGTAACTCTGGCTTGCCAGCATACTCAGGTACCCCAATTCTAGAAATTTGTGCCTTTGTCATGCTTCAGCTCAAGTTAATTCTCTGCTTCTTCTCTTCTTTATTCATTCATTAAGCAAATATTTATTGAGCACTTGCCATATGTCAGGTGCTTGTCTAGTGAACAAAACAAAGTCTTGCCAAAATTCATTAAACTCTAGCCTATATTTTCTTCTTTGGCTTTCACACCAGCCTCTCAGTCTCCACCCTGCTCCCCAACCTGATTTCTTTCCCACTATCATGATAAAACAGCTCTCTAGGGCTTCCCTGGTGGCGCAGTGGTTGAGAGTCCGCCTGCCGATGCAGGGGACACCGGTTCGTGCCCCGGTCCGGAAAGATCCCACATGCCGCAGAGCGGCTGGGCCCGAGAGCCATGGCCGCTGAGCCTGCGCGTCCAGAGCCTGTGCTCCGCGACGGGAGAGGCCACAACAGTGAGAGGCCCGCGTACCGAAAGCAAACAAACAAACAAACAAAAAACCAGCTCTCTAAAGACCAGTGACCTCCTAATCACTACATCGAGTGCCCCTTTCTCAGTTCCCATCTTCCTTGGATTCTGTAGCATTTAATAGCATCTGATTTCCATCAGTTTTTAAAACTCTTGTCTCTTTTGGGTTCTGTAATATGACACTAGTATGATTTGCCTTCTATGACTGTTACTGCTTTTTCCTTGACTTGTTCTCTTGCCTCTTAAATTTTAGTGGTCCTTCCATTTCTACACATTGTTCACCGCCATTTTCTCTCTCTCAAATCTTTTCCCTTGGTAATTTCTCATGGCTTAAATCATTGGCTCTATTTAGAAGTATCCTAAATCTATATTCCCAGACCTAGCCCTCTCCCAAACTTGAATCTCACACTTCAAACTGTGTGCTAGAGGCTTCCATCTGGGCATCTGCTCATGATGCCGGTGCAATCTGTTTAAAACCGAAGGCAGTATTTTTTACCACACAAGGTTTTCAACTGCAAACAACAGAAACCCACTCTGGCTAACTCAAGCAGAAAACGAATTCACTGGGAGGATATCAGCTGGCTCACTGGATCTACAGGGAAGCCAGAGGACCAAGCATGGAAAATGGGCAGGGACCCAGGCAGTCTAGGGCACAGAGAGCACGGCCAAGTTCACTCCATAGGAGGAATCTGTTGAGGACGCTGCCCTCAAGCTGGCTTTCCCCGCACACCATCAAAGCTGGTCTTCAATATCTCAGCCACCTTCCAGCGTGGTCCGTAACTGCTAGTTTTTGTGTTATTCCCCCCAGACTCAAAGACCTGGTCTGGGGCTTCCAATTGGTCCAGGTCCTGTGCCTGGGCCCCAGCTGCCAAAGATGACTCCTGATTCCCTTCAGTTTCCCACAGAGGAAAAGGGGATCCGACACAGGCCAACCAAAAAATGGCCATCAACCACTATATTTTCTTTTCCCTAATCACTTCATTTCCTTAAGTCTCCATTTGCATTTAATGCCACCACCATTCTCTCCATTACTGGGAGCTGAATCTAGATGATTTCTTTTACTCCTTTCTCTCCCTCAGCTTCTGAGGCAATCGGTCACCCAGGTTTGCAAGGATTTGTTTGTTGTTCATTCATTGGTTGTTTTCCTTTACACTATTTTCTTCTTGGACCTTTCTGCAGCTCCTCCTCCCTCGTTAACAGGCTTCAGATTGCATTCTCCACTTTCAGCGCCTCCTCCAATTTATCCCCCCACCGGTTAATTTTTTCTATAGCAACACTTTGATCTTATCACTTGCTGCTGAAACTGCATTGTAGACCTCTCAGCCTGGCATTCAAAGATCTCCACAATAGAATTCTAACACGACTGAGAGGCAAACTGGTGCAGTGAAAAGTTCTTGACCTTCAGATGCAGATTGATACGGGTTCAAGCCCTGATTTTCCCACTTTCTAGTTGTATATTTTTGAGGCTCATTTTCCTGGTCCAAAAAACAGGAATAATAAAACCTATCTCCTAGGGCATTTATAAGTCATCTCTTTGAAGGTTGGAATGGTGTTATGAGTTGTATTTAGGTTACAACATCAACTCACAGATGCTTATAAATGAACAATATTCAATTACAGACCTGTCTTTCAAAACTTTAAGTAAGGTTGTCATCAGTGTGGTTTTAAGGAAGGCACGTTAGGATCAGTATGCTACATGTTTTGGGAGTTAAGTGGAAATCTAACCACCATTTATAGCATTGTTCCTAATTTCAAACAGCTGACTAGCAAGTGACCTTTTGGAAATATTTTATTTGCAAGTGGAGAACATCCTGTGTTATTAATTTTGGGAGTTGAATTTCCCTGACTGGCTGCTTTCCACTATAACATTGCTATTTTAAAGTATTTCCCTGCAGAATTTCAATTTTGTGAGAGGCTGCTATGAATTCCTTAAGGGGAGGAAAAAGTATATAGTTAGGGTGGACAGATGAAAATTATTAACTATTATTTCTAAGGCTCACCCAGCATTCTGTAAATGTGGTGAAGCTCTAGCACATAAAAAGAAACTTTAAAATTTGTTCCACAAACTCAACCAGCCCCACTTCATGGCATAAATTCTGGGTCAGCACTGGGAAAATCCAGCTCTGCAGCCCAGGCTGGGTCTTCTCTCAGCTAGTCATGAATGGCACCATCAGAGTGACCAAATTAACCTCAGTCAGCATTCGTTCACTCACTAATGTATCCACGCAGCAAATCCCCCTCAGTCAGGCGTGTTTGGTGAACCCCACAGTATAGATTTCAGTCTCATAAACTCTTGCCAAGAATTTACAGCATTGCTAATTGCTTGATTTTTTTCCCCTGAGGTCAGTAAGACTTTAGGTTGAAGATAACAATCGTGCCAAGATCGGTAAAAGTTATTTAATAAGCATGATATTTTAAACCAGTCTCTGCAGATACAGTTTGTGGGTATGTGAATTAATATGCACTGCAATGCATTTTTTGCCTCTCTAATGGTTTTTAAAATGAACACATGTTAATGATATGATTAAAATAATACTTATGATTATTAAGTATTATTTTATGATTAATAGTATGATATGATATACTTAAAAGTGAAATCCCCTGTAACTCTCCCTACATTTTCCTTCCCCCACTCAATTTCACTTCCAGCGGCAACTACTTTTTAACACTTTGGGGTACATCCTACCACACTTTTTTTTCTTTTGAAATAATTTTAAAGTTATCCCTAGGCATTCCTTATGGTTAGAAGCTAGAACAACATTGCCATTTAGCCTCTGACAGACTTTGGAACTCTTCCATACATTGCTTATGTTAAACATATTATAAAAACAAAGAACTAAAAGAACGCTTTTCCCCCCACTTAGATATGTTAATTTCTGATTCTGAAGGCCAAAGAAAAACATTTAAGTTTTTTTCTCTACCATACTTATGCTTATGTGGACTATAGATTTATATAATCTACACAATTCCATGACCATAGGGTTTAGTTTTAAAAATAACATTAAGACAATGAAATAAAAGCGGAAAGCCCAGCATACTTAAAAAAAAAAAAAAAACCCAAACTTAATTGCTCTTGATGTCACTTTAAAAATGTCTGAGGGAGAGAATGTCAAGAAACCATAAAGAGTTTCTAGTTACCTTTCAAGGTCATCTAGCTAAGGAGAGCAAAACAAAGAAACCATTATAGGAATTTTAATTTTTCTTCAAATCTTAGGTCAAGGCTTTGACAACAGGTGTTGTGTGTCTTCACAAGTATTCTGAAACCCCTCCCACAATAATCCTATTTTGACGTAGAGGGAAGGTAGCTAAACACAGAGTCAAGATTCTGTGTATGAAGAAATTGTTTTTAATTTTTGTTATTTGAGAGCTATATTTAGCCCTTTGCAATAACTGAGCTCCTAAAAACTGGTGCATATTTTTACACTTGAATTAAATTGCACTTAAAGGGTTCAAAGTGAGGGGTAAGGAGAGCTCTGTATTGAAAATAATCTAAAGATAAATCTTTTGTTAGAGTGAAAGCTCCAAATAATCACCCAGTAATTGGTAACTGTTTAGTATATTTGGATTTTTATGTGTGTTTCACGATAATGTGCAGCTCTATTTTCACTTTAAGGGATTTATTTTAAATCTTTCACTTTATTATAGTAGTATTAGTATTAGTATATTAGTATTAGTTTACAAGATCTAATTTGATAAATATAAAACAGAAAAATTAATACTGGCTGCTTTAAAACAATTGGGCATTGGTTGTTGAAGTAATGTTTTCAGATTGACTAGTTTTCAGAGTTCTATGTTTGTTTGATATTCACTAAATATCAAACAGCTACTCTGTACTAGGCACTCAGTATATAATGGTGAGTAAAAACAGACACAATGCAAGCCTACTTTTAATAATAACAGCACCTAATACTTACTGAGTACTTACAACATATGGGGCCCTGTTCTAAGGGCTTTTCATGTATTACCTCATTGCAGCCCCTCAACATTCTAGAAGTAGAAATAGTATTATCCTCATTTTACAGATGAAAAAACTGAGGCACAGAGAGATTTGGTAATTTGTCCAATGTTACATAGCTAGTAAGTGGTGGAGCTGGGATTTCAATCTAGGTAGTGTGACTCCAGAGTCTGCACTCTTAAGCACTGGGATGTACTACCTCTCCCATTTTCTAAAAGCTCTTCTTGTAGTGTATAACCTAATGGGTAAGATACAAATTGAATAATCATTTAAGTAAATGAAATATTATAACTCAGATAAATGCTATGAAAAGGAATATGGGAGAAACTATTTGGGTCATTGTTACCAAAATGTTTCTCTTTCCCTTCTGGTTACACAGACTATATTTCCTAGCCTCCCTTGCAGTTCAGTGTGGTGATGCAACTACTTCCAGACCATAGAATGTGGATGAAAGTGAGGTTCATACTTCCATGTCTGAACCATAAACTTCCTGATTGACTCTCCCTGTTCTTCTACTGCCACCCCTAATTGCTGGCTGAAAAGCGTGGACTAACACAGAAGAAGCCTTGAATGACTCCATGGAGCAGAGTCCCTGATGATATGCATGGATAGTGATAAGAGTAAAAAACAAATTTATTGTATTAAGCCAACTGAAATTTTGGGATTGTTTTTAATAGCAGTCAGCCTATCTTGAATGCAGAAGTTGAAAACTTGAAGTTGAATGCTGCTGTAAAGAAAAAAACCTAAAACATATTGCTTTGAATTTGCGGTTGGGTCAGGGATGGTGTGGAAACAGATATTAGAGGTTGGAATACTCGAGAGTCTGTTATGTCATGGCAAAAGATTCGCTACAACTGTTGCTTGTGACAGCTTAGAAGATGGCACACTACTTGCCTAGCAGGCCTTAAGCTCTAGAGGAAGTTTTTGGAAAGAGAGAGGTAGTGTGTGTTAGCTACTATTTCCTAACTTTAGTAAAGCATTACGACAAAGAGAAAAGCTCAAGCAAGAATTGGCTGGTTTGTAAGCAGGAGTAAAAGAGTTAGAAGAAGTCCAGAAATTTGAGGGATAAAAGATTAGAAAGCTGACTACTTCTAGACACCGAGATAGGAAACAAAATATTAAAAACCTTTGAGTAACAAAGGTCCAGTTAGACCCAGACTCACTGCAAAGACCTGATTAAGAGTGTGGTCTTCTCATCCAAGTTTAATGGCATGAAGAGAGCCCCCATTAAATTGAGAGAGAGAGAGAGAGAGAGAGGAACTGGGGAAGAAAAGCAAAGACATAAATCATGATTAATCATGCTTGAGAGTTACGAACAGTTTAATGGCATGAAGAGAGCCCCCATTAAATTGAGAGAGAGAGAGAGAGAGAGAGGAACTGGGGAAGAAAAGCAAAGACATAAATCATGCTTGAGAGTTACGTATAGTAGAGAACTTCGGGTGTGGCACACATTGCTGACTGGAAGCAAACAGATAAAAAGTCTACCAAGTTTTTGAGTGAATCATGTTCTCAAAGAAATCGTTTGATTATTTGAGTTGAAAGTAATCTTTGGATTTCATATTTGCACCAATAGCAAGTGAGCTGAGCAGACTATGAGAAAGGTATATTCCCCAACACCCTCTTTTTGTAGAATAGCAAAGCCAGGGGCCCTGGAGTACAGTGAATAAGGGAGTTCCTTGGAAAGAAGAGTAAGATTTAAGCAAAGACCTTTCCTTACACTTCATAATATCTATCCCAGCAGAATTCTGTAATTGCTGTGGATAAGTGACTGCCGTATTTCTCCTCCAACTTGTCCTTTTTCTGAGTGAGGATTTATTTCATTTTTCCTGTCCTTTCCTGTATGTTTGTTTGTTTGTTTTAAATAAACTTTTGGTTGACTTTACTAGTTAGGATGAGCATGGATTACTTTTGTAAAAATAAAAGTAACTAAAACAGAGGCAGATTTATCATGAAATTAATGAAACTTAAGCTCTAGGGGATTTCTTCCAAGACTCCAGGAAAGTGTCTTTCCACTACAGCCTCCACTTTATCACATTTCCCTTGATGTCAGGTGGTGTTGGAGTGACCCTGGATATTTTGGGTATCTAGCTAAGGGAAACTTGAGTTGGGGATACATTTAATTTCAGGCTTAATGAAACATAATTACATGGGTTACAGTCACATTTAATTTATTGCTGGCTGTCTTTATTTAGCAACAGATTCCAGGAATATTCCTATGGCCCCCTGCACTGATTCACCTGGCATCCTGTCATGGAGGTTACAGGACTAGAGGTCATAATGTGATATGAACACATGGCTGGCACTGGAAGTATGTGGGTAGTGTGGGAGAAACAAGGTTTGAAACATAAAGAGCCAGAAGCTAAGTCTAGGGAAAATCCTTCTAAATCCTTTTTAAATTCACCATACACTTTATTTCTTTTCTTTTTTTTAAACGGGAATCACATGAAATGGTATTAATCAGAATTCCTGCAGCAATATTACGAACAGCCTATATGATATGTGTGAAGTGGTTTTTTTAGGCATCCCAACTGTCAAAAATAAAGAAAATTTGATCAACCATCAACTAGAGGAAAAACTAAAGTTCTTTTGTCCTCTCTATTAAAAAGTTATTTTAAAAAATCACTATCATATTCATAACACTGATCTCATAAGCTTGCTGTGACATTGAAATGGGGTTAGACATACAAAGTACCTGGATACAAAACCTGTCATATAGCAGGATCCCAGTAAATAACATCTATTAAAAAAAGTTTTGCATGCAGACACAGAAGAGCAGCTGTCAGAACTGAGGATGTCTCAAATAGTAAAAAAGTAAAAAAGTATTGGAGATATGTTGGGCATTTAATTAAATGTCACATTTCTCAATTTTGTAATGTTTATAGTATTTACAGTCTTCTTAAAATGTGTAATCTACTGTGATTTCTTTTCTTAGTCTAAAGAAATACTCCATTTAACCTAATTTTGTATCTGTACATTTTGTATTAGTTTTTCTTAAAAGGGCCCCGCAAATAGTAAATGCTTCAGGCGCCACAAAACATGAATCCTTCTCCGAATGAAAAATATACATATATGTGCTGTATGTCAATTATATCTCAATAAAACTGGAAGAAAAAATAAAACTGGAGATCATATTCTTCTTTAAAAACATTTGGCAGTTTCTTAAAAAACTGAATGTACAGCTACCATACAACCAAATAACCCAATTCCTGGGTATTTATCCCAGAGAAATGAAAAGTATGTTCACAAAAAATACTTGTACATGAACATTTATAGCAAACCTATACATAATAGCCCTGAATTGGAAACATCCCAAATGTCCTTTAGCAGGTGAACGGTCAAACAGTGATAATCCATACCATGGAATTCTCAACAATAGAAAGAACAAACTCTTAGTACTCACAATGACCTGGATGAATCTCCAGAGAATTATGCTGAGTCAAAAAAGCCAATCCCAAACCAGTACATATTATATGATTCCACTGAAATGACATATTTATAGAAATGGATGACAGGTTAGTGGTTGCCAGGAGTGAAGGAGGGGGTGGTATCAGGAGAAAAAAAAAGGCGTGTTTATAAAAGAAAACTTGAGAGATCCTTGTGTTCATGGAAATGATGGAAATGTTTTGTATCTTGATTGTATCAGTATCAATATCCTGGTTGTGATATTGACTATAGTTTTGTAAGCTATTACCATTGGGAGGAACCTGGGTAAAGGGTATTCTAACAAATACATGTGAATCAACAATTATTTCAAAATAAAAAGTTTAACTAAAAAAATGTGTATATATGTATGTATACCAATGTAACAACGCAAGTTCTTATACTTTTAATTGACGTAAGGCAGAAAGTTTTGCGTGCAGACACAGAAGAGCAGCTGTCAGAACTGAGGATGTCTCAAATATTAAGCAATTAGACCTGGTAGAATCGTACAGATATGAAAATGCCCACAGCAAAGGAAACACTGGGTAAATAACTTAATTTTGAAGAAACAGAAAACTTTAGACACCATTTTGCCTGTAATATGAATTTATCTTGGCTGCCTTATGGCCATTCTCCACATAGTACGGTATTCAGAAGACACACAGGTCTGATATCCAAACAAGAAATTTAAAGTAATTTAGATTTTTGGGGGAAGATTTTTAAAGAGGGACCAAAGGGAAGAAGTATACTGCAAGACAACAAAAAAATGTTTAACAATCCTTTCAACCATCTAATTCCTCCAAGTCCCTCTCATGACAGTTGCTACTTCATTTTTCTCATCTCCCTTTAGTACCTCCCTCTCTCCTGGAACTCTGTCTACAATGACTCTTATTCTCTTCTAACTCAGCTCTTTATTATTGTATAGATCAATTTAGTTCCTGGGCACCTTACATTTCTCCTCTGTAACTAGTACTCTGATCCACAAAACCTAGTCCCAAGAGGGACTTGGGAAATCACTGGAAGGTCTTTAGAAGGATGGAGAATGTGGGTTGGGGAGGGAGGAGGAAGAAGAAGCCTGTGTATACTTAAGAGGTTTTGGTTACAAGTCCAGTCCTCCCTTTTGCAAATGAATAAAGTGAGGTCCAAATAAGTTCAGTGACTTGACAGTCACCTACTGAGTCACATGGAGTTGGGCCTGGAATTCAGGCTTACTTCATTTCAACCCTTTGTTATAGTTCCCTAGTAGGTAATCCTATGATATCCCCGATAAGGGGTGGCTTTGCATCTGTGGTGGAAAAAACACCAGGGGGATTAGGAAGCCTAGGTTCTAACTGCTTCTACCAGGCTCCATGAGCTTGCGCAGTTCATGTCTTTTCTAAGGCTCAGTGTCCTCCCTGAAGGGGAGGCAAGATGAACTCTTGGGTCCCGTCCAGTACTAACATTCCTTGCTTCTGGTATGTCTTGGGCTCTGCTGTGTGCCTTGGCTTGTGGCATGGTGGCCTTGAGCTAGTCAAGAAGACTCGCCCTCACTTGTCCCTCATCCTACTGGGGCAAAGGCAGAACCCGGGAAATTTGGACCCCTCCCCGCACTTGGTTGCCTCTTTAGTGTTCTAGGACACACGGGGTGACCATCTCCTGTCAGAGGGGCTCCAAACGTAAGCTCCGATGGGTCTCCGCGGACTCCCCAGGGGCTGCGAGGAAAAGGAATCCCTAGAAGCTCCCGAGGATCCCAGGCCGGAGGTCTCCCCTTATCCCCACCCAATCGGAAGCAGTTTCAAGCCCCAAGTCCCAGGCCCTCAGCAGGCCCACCGCGCAAGCGTAGACACCCCTCCCGAGCGCGGGGGGCGGAACCCGAGGCCGAGGCAAGGTGAGAGGGAAGGGTCGGCAAGACCCCGCCTCCGGGTCGTCACGTGGGAGGCGGAGTCGGAAGCGTGACGGCGTACGCGGGGGTGGAGCTACCGCTGTGCGCGGGCGGTGAGCTACCGCTGCGCGCGGGCGCGGGGGCGGGGCGCGGCGGGGCGCTCGCGGCTGCTGTCTGGGAGGGAGGCCGGGCAGGCGGCGGAGAGGCGCGGCGCGGCTCTCAACCTGACGGGGAAGTGGTCCGGGCGTCCGCGGCTGACTGCCCCGTGGTGGACGGACGGACGACGGAAGCGGGAGGTGGGAGCCGAGCCGGGCGCCCGAGAAAGCTAGCGGGTCAGGCTCAGCGTCGGCGACCCTAGTCGGTCCGCTGAATGAAGTGCCCGCCCCGCTGAGCCTGGAGCCCGGCGCTTTCCCTGCAAGATGGACGGTTTCGCCGGCAGCCTCGGTGAGTACGGCCGGGAATCCTCCCTCTCCTGCGCAGGGTGGGAACCTTGTTCCCTCCAAACGCAGCCCGGGCCTGCTCTCCACCCTGCCCCTCGGGATGGCGGCACTTCCACTGCACATGTTCCTCTCGAGCCTGCTGCCCCTCTCCGGGCTCCGGTGGACTCAGAACCCCTCCCCCATGCCAGCCCTCCTCAGCAAGACCCTCCTTTCCTCCCAGCGTCCTCTTCAGTGCGGGGCCCTTCTTCACCATAGTGGGACCCCCTTTTCTCAGCGCGGCCCCCCAAAGCTGGTACAGCCCTCCCCATACACTCACGGCTCCCCCCACCTTCAGGGTTAGGACACCTCTTTCTCAAACCCTGACCCCTCTTCTGGGTACAACATTCCTCCCCCTTCCCACATACCGAGCTCTCTTTCAGGTTGGGGACACCTCTTACCCACGCAGAGGCTCCTTTTTAGGGAAGGGACCCCCCCCCCATTCCCTCTTCAGGAGGGGGGCACTCCCCCCCGCTCCACCAAGTATTCATTTTAAATTTGGAGTCTTCTTTTAAGTATTTCTCAGAATAACTGACAACTTCCCTTCACTCCCTCCACTTCTCTGAACATTTTGCAGTGGTTCAGAAGCACTGAAGCATCATTTGCCTAACACAGGAAAGGAAGAGGTGCATCTGTGTTGGGGGACCCTCTTTATTTTTATTTATTTTTTTAACATAAGTGGGGTTTTAAAATTTTATTTATTTTTGACTGTGTTGGGTCTTCGTTGCTGCGTGCGGTCTTTCTCTAGTTGCGGAGAGCGGGGGCTCTTCGTTGCGGTGCATGGGCTTCTCATTGCTGTGGCTTCTCTTGTTGCAGAGCACGGGCTCTAGGCACGCGGGCCTCAGTAGTTGTGGCTTGCGGGCTGTAGAGCGCAGGCTCAGTAGTTGTGGTGCACGGGCTTAGTTGCTCCGCAGCATGTGGGATCTTCCTGGACCAGGGCTCGAACCCGTGTCCCCTGCATTGGCAGGCGGATTCTTAACCACTGTGCCACCAGGGAAGCCTGGGGACCCTCTTTAAAAGAGGCGTGAAAGCAGAACTATGCTTGCTGGCTCTGTACGCATGCTGGGGAGAAGTAACCCTGCCCAGTTAATCCATAGGAAAGGGGGCCTCTGACAGGGAAAGAAAGGATTCTCCATTTTTGGAATATGTTGTCTTTGTGGAATGGAGAAAGGGAAGTAGGCTGAAGTATCCTTTCAGTGTTTCCTTTCACCCAGATAAAGGTAGTAAATTTTGTAACTGGCCAAGGGAATCAGAACTCAAGGCTGGTACTCAGTCCCCTATAATCTCTGTCTGGAATTACTATTCTTTGAGGCCATTGGAATCTGGTTACTGTAAAGATTGAGCTCAGCTGTCATGATGGTGAGAGAAACAGTTTCTGCTTTGGCTGATACTGCAGTTAATGGGATACCTGCTGCTGGATTTGTATATTGAGTATTTTATGTGGAGGTAGCTTGTATTCAGATGCCTTTCTTTGCATTTCTTGATAGTAAATTCCTAGTTGGTTAATGTTCATGGATCAGTGCATAATCTGGCCATTGGCCATACTTTATTCAGACACACTGAGATTAAATGGGTTTTTTAAAATCTAAAATTAAAAAGTAGGTTAAAGAGCAATGGACCCATTATAGGTATTAAATAGTAAAAACCATAATTTTGGCCTTGACTTTCTTTGGGGAAAAACACACACACTTTCTTTGAGAAACACACACACACAAGTACTTTGAGAGTGGAAATCCTAAAATAGGAGGCAACTGAGTGTTACTCTTTCCTCCCTAAAGGCACCTGTTGTCCATTATTTAACCTTTGATGTCTTATAACTCCTTACATTGTGAAGTTGTTTCATTCTTGGGCTCCTTTTAAAGAGGGATCAACTTTTCACTGCTTTTTTTTTTTTTAAGCCTTATGCCTGGATTTATTCCCTAATCATATTGGACTGAAAGACTTGTCCTTTATGTTCGCAAAGAGGTGATCATATACTTGGCCAAAAAACTGAGTATCTTGGGGGATGTGGTGGGACTGAGATATCTCTGAACTGTGGGATCCTCAGCCTGTAGGAATGGTGGGATCACTGCTCAAATTAGAATCAGCTTTTACTTCTTTCCTATTGGTTCTGAGGACTTCGAAGGCTTGCCGAAGCTTCATCTTCTGTGTTTTGTGGGAGTCTTTCTCACTAATTGGGGGCATTTAACTTTATTTTGAAACAGTGGATATCCTTGTTAAACAGCTATCCCTTCTTATCCAGTTCATGAGGCAACTGATAGGAGAGACTGAAAGATGAAGATGAATTTTAGTTGGGGCTCCCACTTTTCATCAAGAACATTATAGCTGACCCTGGTGTTGAATTTTTTTTATTCATTTGATAATTTTTCTATTTATCTGATGCCATCCTTGGATGGTACCTTGATGAGACTTCCTTTCTTTAAGTATGGTGTTGATCAGGAGCAGAGGATATACCTGTATTTAAAGAGAGGAACCTATGTCAGCTGGAGGGAAAGAAATGGTTCCTGGCCTTATTTTTGGAGCTGCTTCTCATGAAGATACTTCTCAGCAGGAGCTCTGTGCTTTCTCTTTCTGTCCCCCTTGAAAGAGTAAAACTAGGCCCCATCTTAATTGAAACCTTAAAGAGTTGGGAATGAGGGAAGGGTAATGCTGGTATATTTTATTGGTAGTCTTTAAACATAGCTTTACCCAGCTCTTGCCAAATTGCTTGTTTCTGTTCCCTGCAGTTCATTAGTCTAGAGCTTAGCGTTACATTGATCTTTATTTTATCATCAAGAGAGCCATGAATGTAAAGGCAAGCTCTTGTATTCTAGTAGATGTTTAAAAACTTTTTTTAACCAAACAAGAATTCAAAACATGTGAAGTTCTTCTGGGGTCACAAGTTTTGAAAATATTTATTCTCAATGAAGTGTATGTGTGTGTCTCCTTTTATATACTAGATGAGTTCTTGAAAAAAAAGTGTAAGAAAACCACATTTTTATAAGCAGGAAAGCTCAGTGCTTTGTAAACAATGGTTATAGAGAAGCTGATTATTTAAGGGAATGTTATGGTGCATCATTTCATAAAGTGAAAAACTTTTAAAATTCAGACTGTACCCTTGATTGTTGTGTGTTTGGATAAGGAAAACACTATTATGTGCATTTTATAAGGTGTCTAATGGCAATTAAAACTGTGTTTAGTGGTTTTGAAATCACTGAGAGGAACGTTAGGTGATTGTCTGTGGGTGATTGTGTTATATGTGCCACATTGAAATTATATACCTTTTGTATTTTGTTTTACATTAAAAACAACTAAAGGATGCTTTTAATCTCTACAGCTGATGAATTTCAGTCAGTTTGGCTGGCAGGTGGTGGTACCGTTTACTTCAGGCATAGTGTCTTTTAGTTCACGAATAGGGTAATATAAAAAAGCAATACTTTAGAAACAGTTTTTTTTTTTTTTTTAACTTAGTGAGGGGAAAACAATCTGTCTTGATGTCCTGCCTCCAAATCAGTTTAGAGTACACACACATACATGTACAAAACATATATACAGTAAATATTTTAAATCTCAGGTCTAGGTGCAAAAGTGGGAAACTTGATACAGCTTTTTTTGTTGATTTTCTTAAGGCAGGGGTTAGGTGCATTTCATGCTTAGTTTTTTTGTTTTTTTGTTTTTTTTTAAGATGTTGGGGGTAGGAGTTTATTAATTAATTAATTTATTTTTGCTGTGTTGGGTCTTCGTTTCTGTGCGAGGGCTTTCTCTAGTTGTGGCAAGCGGGGGCCACTCTTCATCGTGGTGCGCGGGTCTCTCACTATCGCCGCCTCTCGTTGAGGAGCACAAGCTCTAGACGCGCAGGCTCAGTAGTTGTGGCTCATGGGCCTAGTTGCTCCGCGGCATGTGGGATCCTCCCAGACCAGGGCTCGAACCTGTGTGTCCCCTGCATTAGCAGGCAGATTCTCAACCACTGCGCCACCAGGGAAGCCCCATGCTTAGTTTTTTTAGCATCTCTTTTTCATAATAAAGGTTTTAATTTTAAGACTTGTCTTGGGATTAGCCTACAGGTTTAGTCTGTGTTTATGCTTTAAAGAAAGCATATTGTTAACCACATCAGTTTTAACTTTTTCTGCTCCAGAGGTTAAAAACAAAACTCCAAAACTTCTTTTTAAAGAAAAATTGTAATGGATGAAATTGTAGGGTTAGTATAAGAAATGTAACAGTCTCAGTGCAGTAGTAGTATGCTTCAGTTTATGAGATATTTTAAAACAATCTCTTTAACATCACAGTATTAGAACTTATTTCTCATTTCACGTATACTCTTGCTTTCTTAAAGGAACAGTGTAGTATATGATTTTTAAATATTAATCTAGTCTAAAGCATTCTGTATATATTTATTCCTATAAAAATATTTCCCATGTAATAATATTACTTGGGGAATTTTTTCTTAACTTTTAATTTCTTAATGGTTGTCTCTTGAAGGGCTGAAGATAGGCTTACATTATAATATGGCATGAGTAGTAAATCTTACATCTATAACATGAGTTAGCTAGAGTATTTCTTAACGTGTACCTATTTTTGTGCATTCTTCTTGCCCTTTAGGAGCTTACTATCTGGTTTTAAATACATATCTAGAGATATAAGTAAAGTACCAGAAATGGGAGTTGAAGGCGGAAGCACCATTTGGAATGCAGTGCTATGTATCAAGCATGTAACTTCTGAGAGACAACATTTGGAGATTCTGAATTTATCTCTATAGAGACTGGCCTTTTAAAAGGCCTTTTACTAAGTTTAGTGCAGATGAATTTGAAAACATGGTGGCAGAAAAACGGCTCATCCCAGATGGCTGTGGGGTCAAGTACATCCCTAATTGTGGTCCCCTGGACAAATGGCGGGCCCTGCGGGGTCAAGTACATCCCTGATTGTGGTCCCCTGGACAAATGGCGGGCCCTGCACTCGTGAGAGCCTTGGCGCTGCCCCCTCCCTACCCATGCCCACCAATAAACTCTACTTTCTTGTCCCTGTAAAAAAAAATAATAATAATAAAAAAAATAAAACCATGAAATAATTTATTTAGAAGTCCAAATATTAGGGAATGATATTACTAGGTCTTTTTCTGTTTTGTATTTAAGTTTGAATAGCATGTAGGACAAGTACCGTGTTAATTTTATTTATATGAGTCCATTTCTATTACATGTAAAACTTCAATATTTGTTCATAAGAAATATGACAGGGCTTCCCTGGTGGCGCAATGGTTAAGAATCCGCCTCCCAATGCAGGGGACAAGGGTTCAAGCCCTGGTCGGGGAAGATCCCACATGCTGTGGAGCAGCGAAGTCCGTGCGCCACAACTACTGAGCCTGCACTCTAGAGCCCATGAGCCACAGCTACTGAAGCCCGCGTGCCTAGAGCCTGTGCTCTGCAGCAAGAGAAGCCACTGCAATGAGAAGCCCACGCACTGCAATGAAGAGTAGTCCCCGTTCACCGCAACTAGAGAAAGCACGCATGCAGCAAGGAAGAGCCAACGCAGCCAAAAAGAAATTAAATTAATTAATTAATTGAAAAAAATGACGTATTTATTTATTTATTTATTTATAAAATTTATTTATTTATTATGGCTGCATTGGGTCTTCATTGCTGTGCGGGGGCTTTCTCTAGTTGTGGTGAGTGGGGGCTACTCTTCATTGTGGTGCTTGGGCTTCTCATTGCACTGGCTTCTCATTGCGGAACACGGACCCTAGAGCACACAGGCTTCAGTAGTTGTGGCACACGGGCTCAGTAGTTGTGGCACACGGGCTTAGTTGATCTGCGGCATGTGGGATCTTCCTGGACCAGGGACCGAACCCGTGTCCCCTGCATTGGTAGGCGGATTCTTAACCACTGCGCCATCAGGGAAGTCCCCATTTTTTTCCACTTGAACGCAGATTTTTCTGATGGGGTCCAATGTTCTTTTCCTTACACTATTTACGACTTCTTTATAACCCACTTGTACATTGACTCTAACATACCTGAATCTGAGCTCCTCATCCTCTAAATCAGCTTCTTTTTCTTATTTTCCACTGTCTGTAAGTATCACCCAGCCTTGAAATCTTAGAACCATGTTTGACTCCTGGCCATTTTTGCCTACCACATTAAAATCTCTTTTAAGACTTATCAATCCTTGTCACCTTTTCCCATTCCTTGCTTTCCTTTTCCACCACCACAGTTGAAGTCCTTATTTTTCTGTGTTTGGATTATTGCATAGCCTCAAGAATCTCCACTTGTCTATAATTTGTTTTGTGTGGTGGGGGGGGGACCTTCAGACTAATCTTCCTTAAACAGTGCTTTGACTGTCCCATTCACTCTTTCAGATTGCTTCATTGCCTTAATGACTAAATTCAAGCACCTTAACCTTGTTGTCAAGCGTCCTCCATTATCTCTTTCTACTGTCTTAACATGTTCTGGCCTAATTGACCTATTTCTTTTTCCCCATATTTGATTGGCTTTTTTCCATCCCTGTGACTATTCTCTTTTGAAGTACCCTTCAAGGCCCAACTCAAATATTGTTTCCTTTCTGAACACCTTTCATGATTCGTTCTCTTTCATTCCCAGCTTAAAATATTCACCCTTGAACTTTTAACATAAGAACATTCTTAGGGCACTTATCACAGAATATTTCTTCTCAAAAGGTAGAAGTAATTATTACAAGTCCTAAAATTATTGTAAGTCTTATTTCCCCAGCCAAATTGTAAACCCATTGAAGGCTGACACTCTCATGTGTTTTTGAAATCTCATAGCAGAACAGTGGAGATTTCATGACCCTATAAAATTGGGGGAAAAAATATTAGGGAACCAGTATATAATTGGCAACTTACAACCTTCGCTCTTACCATCGTTGCATAAAAAATAAATAACTTGAAGACCAAAAAATTATCATACACAATCTCCGAATCCTTTAAAATATTAAATAACTCTTTATGTTCTTGTGTTCTTCTGTTCTTATTTCACCTGAAATAAATGAAAACTTTCTTCCAGACTTTGTTGGGAATATGATAAAGAACTCTGTGCCAGGTTCTAGGGTAGTGTTTTTCAAGTGCAGGTCTTGTGCATCACCTATTAAGGATTTAGAAATCAATTTATTTGCAGTCAAGACAAATACTAAAAAGAATGAGGAGGAAGAAAGATTATAAAATATTGGTGCTTTGCATGACATTGCTTCAAGAAATTTTTAATTTCAGTTTTATATGTTTGCCTTAGATGGCAGTATAAAATTTCTTTCTAGGGGTCACAATCAGATGAAAGGTACACTTTTAGTGTCTATTCCCTATCTTTGAGAGACTAGGTGGGAGGGCTCACATATATATAAAAATGTGGATGAACAATCAGAAGTGGTTATAATGAATTGTGCTGTTTTTGAAAAGTTTTTAGAATCTGTTTTGTTTTTGTTTTTTTTTTTTTTTTTGCGGTACGCGGGCCTTTCCTGCTCTGGACGCGCAGGCTCAGCGGCCATGGCTCACGGACCCAGCCGCTCCGCGGCATGTGGGATCTTCTCAGACCGGGGCACGAACCCGTATCCCCTGCATCGGCAGGCGGACTCTCAACCACTGTGCCACCAGGGAAGCCCCTAGAATCTGAATATAATGATTAGAATATAGTTAATATCAGGAGCAGCGAAACTATATCTGTAGTTCTAGAATCAGTGTAATTCAGGCAAACTCCATATGTAGAAATGTAGCTTTATGAAACTGGTAGGCTAGGGTATGTTATTTACTTTGCAAAGCATTCACCATATTGTTTTTTTCAGCTTTCCTGATGGAGTTTTATGTGTCTTGACTGGTTCTCCACCTCATTAGCTTTTCAAAATCTATCCAGTCTCTAAGACATGGCTCAGGTACGCTTGTTTTTTCTGGAAGCTGCACCTAATTATTCTAGTGTTGCACTCAAACTATTGCACTGTAGTGCTCCTAAAGTAGAGGAGACCGAGTGCTTACACCTAAGGGATCTGGCAGTGTAGCCAGAAATTGAGTCTACTTAACTTAAAAATTCATATGATTATTTTGCAACCATTATAATAAAGATTAGTCCAGACAGGAATCATTGATAGATGCTAAATCTATGGGGATATTTTTGATGAGGAGCAGAATGTTTGCATGGTCTTAAATATCTCCCCATATATTGCTTAGTAGTTGCAGGGGAGAAAAATAGTAACTCTATACAGTGATGAAATCAGACAGCACCTTGAGTGCATGATCAAAATAAATAGCACCAAAAAAAAAAAAAATAATAAAAAAAATAAAACCATGAAATAATTTATTTAGAAGTCCAAATATTAGGGAATGATATTACTAGGTCTTTTTCTGTTTTGTATTTAAGTTTGAATAGCATGTAGGACAAGTACCGTGTTAATTTTATTTATATGAGTCCATTTCTATTACATGTAAAACTTCAATATTTGTTCATAAGAAATATGACAGGGCTTCCCTGGTGGCGCAATGGTTAAGAATCCGCCTCCCAATGCAGGGGACAAGGGTTCAAGCCCTGGTCGGGGAAGATCCCACATGCTGTGGAGCAGCGAAGTCCGTGCGCCACAACTACTGAGCCTGCACTCTAGAGCCCATGAGCCACAGCTACTGAAGCCCGCGTGCCTAGAGCCTGTGCTCTGCAGCAAGAGAAGCCACTGCAATGAGAAGCCCACGCACTGCAATGAAGAGTAGTCCCCGTTCACCGCAACTAGAGAAAGCACGCATGCAGCAAGGAAGAGCCAACGCAGCCAAAAAGAAATTAAATTAATTAATTAATTGAAAAAAATGACGTATTTATTTATTTATTTATTTATAAAATTTATTTATTTATTATGGCTGCATTGGGTCTTCATTGCTGTGCGGGGGCTTTCTCTAGTTGTGGTGAGTGGGGGCTACTCTTCATTGTGGTGCTTGGGCTTCTCATTGCACTGGCTTCTCATTGCGGAACACGGACCCTAGAGCACACAGGCTTCAGTAGTTGTGGCACACGGGCTCAGTAGTTGTGGCACACGGGCTTAGTTGATCTGCGGCATGTGGGATCTTCCTGGACCAGGGACCGAACCCGTGTCCCCTGCATTGGTAGGCGGATTCTTAACCACTGCGCCATCAGGGAAGTCCCCATTTTTTTCCACTTGAACGCAGATTTTTCTGATGGGGTCCAATGTTCTTTTCCTTAACACTATTACTGACTCTTTATAACCCACTTGTACATTGACTCTAACATACCTGAATCTGAGCTCCTCATCCTCTAAATCAGCTTCTTTTTCTTATTTTCCACTGTCTGTAAGTATCACCCAGCCTTGAAATCTTAGAACCATGTTTGACTCCTGGCCATTTTTGCCTACCACATTAAAATCTCTTTTAAGACTTATCAATCCTTGTCACCTTTTCCCATTCCTTGCTTTCCTTTTCCACCACCACAGTTGAAGTCCTTATTTTTCTGTGTTTGGATTATTGCATAGCCTCAAGAATCTCCACTTGTCTATAATTTGTTTTGTGTGGTGGGGGGGGGACCTTCAGACTAATCTTCCTTAAACAGTGCTTTGACTGTCCCATTCACTCTTTCAGATTGCTTCATTGCCTTAATGACTAAATTCAAGCACCTTAACCTTGTTGTCAAGCGTCCTCCATTATCTCTTTCTACTGTCTTAACATGTTCTGGCCTAATTGACCTATTTCTTTTTCCCCATATTTGATTGGCTTTTTTCCATCCCTGTGACTATTCTCTTTTGAAGTACCCTTCAAGGCCCAACTCAAATATTGTTTCCTTTCTGAACACCTTTCATGATTCGTTCTCTTTCATTCCCAGCTTAAAATATTCACCCTTGAACTTTTAACATAAGAACATTCTTAGGGCACTTATCACAGAATATTTCTTCTCAAAAGGTAGAAGTAATTATTACAAGTCCTAAAATTATTGTAAGTCTTATTTCCCCAGCCAAATTGTAAACCCATTGAAGGCTGACACTCTCATGTGTTTTTGAAATCTCATAGCAGAACAGTGGAGATTTCATGACCCTATAAAATTGGGGGAAAAAATATTAGGGAACCAGTATATAATTGGCAACTTACAACCTTCGCTCTTACCATCGTTGCATAAAAAATAAATAACTTGAAGACCAAAAAATTATCATACACAATCTCCGAATCCTTTAAAATATTAAATAACTCTTTATGTTCTTGTGTTCTTCTGTTCTTATTTCACCTGAAATAAATGAAAACTTTCTTCCAGACTTTGTTGGGAATATGATAAAGAACTCTGTGCCAGGTTCTAGGGTAGTGTTTTTCAAGTGCAGGTCTTGTGCATCACCTATTAAGGATTTAGAAATCAATTTATTTGCAGTCAAGACAAATACTAAAAAGAATGAGGAGGAAGAAAGATTATAAAATATTGGTGCTTTGCATGACATTGCTTCAAGAAATTTTTAATTTCAGTTTTATATGTTTGCCTTAGATGGCAGTATAAAATTTCTTTCTAGGGGTCACAATCAGATGAAAGGTACACTTTTAGTGTCTATTCCCTATCTTTGAGAGACTAGGTGGGAGGGCTCACATATATATAAAAATGTGGATGAACAATCAGAAGTGGTTATAATGAATTGTGCTGTTTTTGAAAAGTTTTTAGAATCTGTTTTGTTTTTGTTTTTTTTTTTTTTTTTGCGGTACGCGGGCCTTTCCTGCTCTGGACGCGCAGGCTCAGCGGCCATGGCTCACGGACCCAGCCGCTCCGCGGCATGTGGGATCTTCTCAGACCGGGGCACGAACCCGTATCCCCTGCATCGGCAGGCGGACTCTCAACCACTGTGCCACCAGGGAAGCCCCTAGAATCTGAATATAATGATTAGAATATAGTTAATATCAGGAGCAGCGAAACTATATCTGTAGTTCTAGAATCAGTGTAATTCAGGCAAACTCCATATGTAGAAATGTAGCTTTATGAAACTGGTAGGCTAGGGTATGTTATTTACTTTGCAAAGCATTCACCATATTGTTTTTTTCAGCTTTCCTGATGGAGTTTTATGTGTCTTGACTGGTTCTCCACCTCATTAGCTTTTCAAAATCTATCCAGTCTCTAAGACATGGCTCAGGTACGCTTGTTTTTTCTGGAAGCTGCACCTAATTATTCTAGTGTTGCACTCAAACTATTGCACTGTAGTGCTCCTAAAGTAGAGGAGACCGAGTGCTTACACCTAAGGGATCTGGCAGTGTAGCCAGAAATTGAGTCTACTTAACTTAAAAATTCATATGATTATTTTGCAACCATTATAATAAAGATTAGTCCAGACAGGAATCATTGATAGATGCTAAATCTATGGGGATATTTTTGATGAGGAGCAGAATGTTTGCATGGTCTTAAATATCTCCCCATATATTGCTTAGTAGTTGCAGGGGAGAAAAATAGTAACTCTATACAGTGATGAAATCAGACAGCACCTTGAGTGCATGATCAAAATAAATAGCACCAGTGGACATTGTGTGCCTCTGAATGTGATGCCTGTGAAGAACACATCACTTAATGTAGTTCGCCAGCCAGGAATGCGTAACCTGAATGTAATCCTGAGGAACACTGAACTCCAAATGGGGAACATCCTGTTTTTTAAAAGGGTAGGGGGCGAGACTGTACTTTTTAAAATGTTAATATTATAAAGACAAAGAAAGGCTGTGGAAATGTTCCAGATTAAAGGAGGCTAAAGAGACATGACAACTACTTGTAGTACCTGATTCTAGAATGGATCTTGTATTAGAGGGGGAAATGATATTAAGGATATTATTGGATCATTTGGCAAAAATGGAATATGGATGATAGATTAGATAAAGGTATGGCATCAGTGTTAAATTTACTAAAGTTGGTAACCATCCTAAGGTTCTATAAAATAATGTTTTTATTCTTAGGAAATACACACCGAAATTTTTAGGAATAAAGTGCCATGATGTATAACCTACTCTCAAATGGTTCAGAAAAAATAATGTAACATGTATATATGTTTTATATATATACATATATATGTATATATAGAGCTATGTATTTATGTGTGTATGTATTTGTATGTTTGCATAGAGAGGAGGAGGGAGGGTGGAAGGATGCTCTTATGCAAGTAATGCAAATGAGTAAAATGTTAACAATAGATGAATTTGGTTAAAACTGTACAGGTTTTTTTTGTACTATTCTTGTTCTTACGGCTTTTCTGTAAGCTTGGAATTATTTTTAAATGAGAAGTTTTAAAAAATCATATGAACTTTGCATTAAACTCCAAAATATTGCATTTTAAAAATAAAGAAATAGCTCCTCTCCCAGAAAATTCCAGGCAAACTCTTGGGATAAAACTGCGGCTCCAAGAATATGTTCCACGTATATCATGTGGTTTCCTTTTATCCCTAGGCTTCAGTTTGAGAAACATGCCTCTGGGCCAGAGACAGCTGTGGTTCAAATTTAGTCGACAGACATGTTTTGTTTGGCCCTTCTGAGTGTGTTAAAAATTGGGAAATTTCACATAAAAATCTGCATCTTTGGTTTCTCTTGAAAAATGGAATGATATTGCCACTGTGGACTTGCATTCCAGATGATATATACTCACTGAGTGATGCGTCAGGTAAACAGCCTCAGTCCTTGCCTTATACCTAGCTTGTTTCAAGTATTTACCTTATTGCCTGGCCTCTATAGGCATATGTTTGCAGCCTTTATCTTGCCCAGGAGGTGTTGGGGGTGTCTTCTTTGTGGTCATGGCAATTTGAGAATTAAGTTGTTGAAATGATGCCCTAACACCTGCTAACATTTAAGTGTATATATCCTATAAACAAGGACATTCTCCTGCATAACCATATTACAACAAAGAGAATCAGGAAATTAATATTGATATATTACTACTATTTCACCCTCAGACCCATTCAAGTTCTGCTAATTGTTTTAATAATGTCTTTTATAGCAGAAGGATCCAGTTCAGAATCAAATGTTGTATTTAGTTGGCATGTCTCTTTAGTCTCTTTCAGTCTGGAACAGTGCCTTAGTCTTTCCTTGGGTTTCATGACCTTAATGCTTTGCAAGATTGCAGGCCAGTTGTTTTGTAGAAAGTCCCTAAATTTGAGGTTTCCTCCTGATTAGATTCAAATTATGTATCTTTGGCACAAAAGCCACACAGGTGAAGCTGTGTTTTGTCTCATTGCATCCTGTCAGGTGGCACACAGTTTTGATTTGTCCCATTCTGGTAATGTCCATTTTGAACATTTGATTAAGGTGGTGTCTGCCAGGCCTTTCCACTGTAAAATTACTGTTTAAAAAATCTTTGTAATTAGTAAGTGTTTTGTAGGAGGTACTTTGAAACTTTGTAAATATTCTGTTCCTCATCAGGCCTTCAAATTATTGGTTTATTTATATCTGTATGAATCAGGTATCCTATTTTTTTTCCAATGGGTTATAATCCATTACTATTTATTTTGATACTCAAATTGGCCCTGTTTTGGCTATCGGGTACCCATTCATGCTGGCTTCTGTATTCTTTTGACATGTTCCCATCAATCTTTGAGGACTCTCTTGCTTTTTGACACAATAAGGTGATTCAGTTGCACAATTCAGCCCATAATAACTTGCATATATATTTTAAGTAGGGTTCAGGTGAGATTTTTGAATTAAGTCATTTTAAGTTAGCAAACATTCTTTATGGTTATTGTAATTTTGTAACTGCGTGATAGTTTATCTTACACTTAAAAATTGTGTTAAACACATGGACTAGACCATTAATGTAAATTAGTTTGAAGGTGTTTGCTCTTAAGTGGGAAGCCATTCAGGATGTTTGTTCTTATATTTCTACATTTAAACAATCAGCAGTTATCTTAGAGCAAGGTACTGTTAGGTGGTGTGTGTGTTGGGGGGCTTGGGTAAAAGAAAACAGATTTAAGCAGCAAGATTAACTTTTTTTTTTTTCCCCCTTAAAATGTTGTGATCATCTTTCCTTCTCAGTGAGTATAAATATAAACTTTAATGCATCGTATTCCATTATTTGGACATCTGATCTGCCTAAGCTGTGTATATAGAACATAATTTACCTTATTCTTGATGACTGATGGTGGTTACTGTGAGCAGTAGACATGGTTCTGTGCTGTAATACAGTGATGCCTCTGAGAGCTCTTTGTGTAGAACTGTTTGCTCCATACTTTCAATGACCCTAGACAGTTATACTGTCTTCCTTGCTGTTTGTCACCTAGTGTCAGTGTACTTTATCCTTTCCTTTCTTTTTATTTATTTAATTATTTTAAAAAAAATCTCACCCGTAATATTTGAGCTTATATATATCTGGAAAGATGACTCTTCTCATATTAGACCTAAAATTTGACAATAATTTCTTAATATCAGATATCCAGCCAAATATCTCTGGTTGTCCCAAAAGTGACATTTTACAGTGGTTTGTTTAAATCAAGGTTTAAACAAGATCGTACATTGCATTTGGTTGTTATGTCTCAAGTATTTTAATCTATATATTTCCCTTCCCTTTGCAATTTGTTAAAGAAACTAGACCTCTCCTCCTGTAATGTTTAACATAAGTACTGATTGTATCTTTTGGTGTTTTTTTTTTTCAAACATGTTTCTTTGTCTTCTGTTTATCCTTTAAATTGAAACTTACAGATTTTTATATATTTGATGTATTTTGATCTGCTACCATTACTCTTCTAAAATTTGATGCTTAGATTTTCCCATCTTTGACTTCTGAGAGCATCTTCACACTGCTTCCTGAGTCCTGGTCCTAGCGCTCTTTGTTAGCTTCCTTGCTTTCTGATGTGACAAGATGTTCAAACTTTTCTTTTACACTTCCTGTTCCAATTCTGCGGTCAGCTGTTTCTCTAAGAAGTTGTGGTTCCTGTTGGTAGGAAGTGGTACTCTAGGCTCTAGAGGTGCTCATTGTTAACTAAATTGGTTATTGTTTCTAATCTAGCCATTCTTTTGATTTCCAATTTTAAATCTGCTGTAGGCTAGGAAACCAGATAACAAAGCTGGTTTGACGTACATAAGATTGTTTTGGACCTCAAAAAAGAACCCAGAGATCAAGGTCTGTGCCTTTTTAAATTGTATGGTGTGGCACCTACAGGGACAGAATCATACCTAATAAATATTGCTAATGTTAGTAATATGTGAATAACATAATACCAGATGTTCCTCAGAGTAAAATAATAGACTTCTGAATGAGGCCTTTAATAATAAAATACCTGAGCTTTTAGTTCACAAACTTGATGATATGTGCATGTTTTAAATTATAGACCATTTATGCTCCCTGTATTTTCTTTTGTTAAGATTATCTTTCTTTTGTTTCTTTTGTTTTTTGTTTTTCTTTTAGGATAAATCTCTGGATCAGTGAGGTGTTAGTATCTTAGAGAGTCAAATTATGCTATATTATATTTGTCATATTCCATAATAAGAATACACTTCTTTTCATTTAAAAACTTTTTTCCAGAGAATGTACTTCTTCAGACTTTCCAAAATTGATGAGTTCCTAAAGTTGAGATGACTTGCTGTTTTAAAACAAAACTATTTAGTTTTGATATCTGACATTTTTCCTTAAATCATTTTTTACTCTTGTATGTTGGTCTCGAGCAACTGCTTATGCTGATCTTTAAGTGACACGTTAGAGCAAATGACAAAATTTGCATTTTTCTTTGAGCCATTTGTTCCAGAAAAGTGTCATAACTGACTTCTGTTGATGAGTGAGTGGGAATTTTTTTTTTTTTTTTTTAAATTTGAAGGATATCCTGTTTTCAGTTTAGTTGGGGCATAGCCTTTGATTTTCTTTGACTGCTTTGAGTACCTCTTGGCATTCATCTTATTTCTTTAATCCTCTCCAGTTTTAATTAGTGAGAATATGTTTTTTGGCACAAACAACATTTTCTTAATTTTTAGGATCTATTATTATGGGTCATTTGAGATAAGGTATTGGGGAACAAAGTTTAGAATAAAGAGAATGGCTGGGAAAGTAATCAATATTTGACTAATTTTCTTGAGACTTTTGTGAGTGCTTGTGGGTGAAATTTAATGATTATATGCACACTGAAACTTGCACACTGTGAAATTCCTTATCTTGGTTCATTAGTGCATACTGTAATGGGGCTAATGTTATGGGTTCGAGTCTCATATAGGTCACTTTTTTGTGTGTGTTTCCTGGTCATAAACACATTCATTAAGTAAATAGCTTTTGATTAGCTTCTTTGGATCACACTCTGTGCTAAGTGCAGTGGAAAATTGGTGTATGAGACTCTCGAAATCCCTGATCTCATGAAGCTTATAATTCTGTGGGGGATTCAGGCAGTATTTATTCGGGAAATATTTATTGAACGCTTGGTATGCGCTCAGCACTCTTCCAGCTATAAACATAGTCCTTATGGAGCTTATGATGTTGGCTTTTAAAATACAGAGTAATAAGGATTGTGATGGTGAAGTATAGGAAGGTTTGGAAACAAAGGAGGGCTGTCTTAAACCTCTACCATCCAGCCTTTTATGTTTTTTTCAGATGCATGTCTTTGTTTAGGGTGTAAGCAGAAAAATAGAAGTCAGGTCACAGTAGCCCTCCCAGCTCTTGAAAATGGCTTAAAGGAATGACATTTAGTTTTTTTTTCCTACTCCCATACACCTGAGAAAATGATAAACTACCAACAGAGCTCGCTTTTGTTGCACTTTTCAACCTGTGCGGAGACCATTGTCTGCTGTGCTCTCCTGGTGTCATCCTAATTTAAGTCAATGAATTCAATAACTTCTATCCTCTCTCTGTTATCTATGTAAGTGGTACTTTTCTAAGATATTTTTCTATGTGTTTGTTGCAGTATGAGTCCTGTGATTAAATCTATGGTCTTCAATATACTTGCTTTAGGAAATAATCATTGATACGGCAGGTTATGGACATGGGTAACTTTTTGAAAGGGAGTAGCAAAGCAAAGGCACTAACTTTTATTCAGCTGTGATTTCAGGAACTATGTCAGACACTTTTCATAAATTAACTGTAAAAACTAAATGGCAAAAAAAATTGTTAATTTCAGTTAAAAAAAAATACCCTCAAGGGTAACTTTTAAGTAGACTTAATAAAACTGAACTTGTTATTACAACCCTTCATATGAGGATGATGATTATAGTGACAGACTTTTTGTGACTGAAATGAACTGTTGATGCCAGTATGAAAATCTCATAATTCAGCAAGTGCTACATGCCAGGAATTGTTTTCATACTGGGAATTTATCAGTGAAGAAAAGAAACAAATATTCCTACTAAAGTATATATTATTAATGCAGGGAGATAGACAGTAAACAATTTTCATGAAATTATTCACTCTTCAGACATCAGTGACTCCTGTATAAACATTGATGTCTGCATTGTTGATTATAAATATACCATCCTTTTTTCATAGAATAGATGGTGATATAGCCTATGTGGACTTTGGTTGTGTCAGATAAGCTTAGAGAAAAGTAATCTTGCGGATGCAAAAACAGGTAGGTAAAACATTGACAACTGTGCTAAGGCTACTTTATCATCATACATGTTTGTCACTGTGTCTGATCATATGACAGGGTTTTGGAATGGTGTATATACTTCTTAGATGTCCATTCTCAGATTCTTAATTTGTCCTTTTTGTTTCATATTTAAGGCTTTATTGTTTACTAAAATACTTTTATGTGTTTGGATATGTATTCCCTTGAGTTTTAGTATTTTTTTTCTTGTGGAAAAAATTGATTATATTTCTGTAAAATCTTTTTTTCCTCTAGGTTAATTACTATAGATCACTGCTTATCAACCTGGATTCAGGACCCCTGTTCAGTTACTAAGGAGAATTCCCAGGATGCTGTGGAGCTCTCCAGACAGCTGTTTGTGGGTGGTAGTGAGGGTAGAGGCAAACAGTGGGTTGTGTGACCGGGGTGAGGTCACCTCTTTTACCTTCTGGCCCTCTTTCTTTCCGGACTTTAACACCTACTTTGGTACTTAAAGCAGTTTGGGCTCTTGCTGTGCTCTGAACAGTTGTTTAGTAGTAGCACCTATAAGGTAATGTTAGATGTTTTTTTGATGGGACTCACGGGGGTGTGACTGTGTCACAGCAACAACAAAAAAGTTGCTTCAGGAGTTTGAAAACCATTGATGTAGTTTTAAGTGTAGTTTTAGGCAATGTTTTAATGTCTAGAAATTAATGTCTTCGCATTTGATCTTTCCTGCTCTCATTTAACCTGCATATGGCCACTGGATTATTCTTTCAATACAGCATTTTTATTGTCACTCTCCGGCTTAAAAGCTTTTTATTATTTTCAGTTTCTGTGAGATAAACTCTTAGCTTGGGCCACGTGGCTCCAACTTTACTTTTCCAGTCTCACCCCTTTTTGGGGAATGTTATGTGGATTCTCTCAGTATCCCTTTCCTTGCCTCATTTATTGCTACCTTGTGTCTTCTTATGCCATTATTTATTATATTATATATTACATATATAATATATTGACAGAGTTGCCATATACCCTAGGGGAAATGAGGGAATTTGAAAACCAACAGATAAGATTATGACACGTTCCTAAGAGTTGTATGAGAAAGTGTCTTTAGAGCAAGGTTTTGTGAATTGTTTTCTTTTCCTGCTTATTAACCTGTTCCTTCCTCTCATCACTGGTATTTTGTATAACCCTGGATAAGCCAATCTGCTTTTTTGCCAAACCTCATTGGACTTCCTTAAAACTGAGTATATTCTTTTCCTTTGGGAATTTGGTAGTTTTGTTATCAAATACAGTGCGTTCTTGATAGCAGATTCTCACAGTCATTTGTTTTAAAACATCACCAAACACCTCATTATCATATCTTGATTTTAGTGAAAAAGAGTAGAACTACAGAGTAGTTTTGAGAATTCAAATTTTTAAAATCAGCTTTATTGAGCTATGCTTTACCTGCGATAAACTATGCCAATTTCAAGTGTATAATGGGTCTTGAAAATTTTGTATGGTTGTGTATCCACTATCACAGTCAAGATATAGACCATCTCTCTTTCCCCAAGATGTTCCCTTGTACCTCTTTGCAGTCAGTCCCTTCCCTCTACCCCCACTGATCTGCTTTCTATCCCTATATTTTGTCTTTTCTAGAATATCATATAACTGGAATCTTTGTGGTCTTTTGTGCTTTTAACTTAGTATACTTTTTAAAAAATAAATTTATTTATTTTATTATTTATTAATTATTTTTGGCTGTGTTGGGTCTTTGTTGCTGTGCGCAGGCTTTCTCTAGTTGCGGTGAACGGGGGCTGCTCTTCGTTGTGGTGTGCGGGCTTCTCATTGCGGTGGCTGCTGTCATTGTGGAGCACATGCTCTAGGTGCGTGGGCTCAGTACTTGTGGCTCACGGGCTCTAGAGCAAGGGCTCAGTAGTTGTGGTGCACGGGCTTAGTTGCTCCGCGGCATGTGGGATTCTGGACCAGGGTTCAAACCCGTGTCCCCTACATTGGCAGGCAGATTCTCAACCACTGCACCACCAGGGAAGTCCTAACTTAGTATACTTTTGAGATTCATCTGTGTCGCATGTTGCAGTAATTTGTTCCTTTTTATTGCTGAATAACATTTTATTGTATAAATATACCACAGTTAGTTTATCAATTCATCAGATGATGGACATTTCAGTTGTTACTAGTTTTTGGCTATTAAGAATACAGCTGCTGTGAACATTGGAATACATGTCACCCTGTAGCCCTGCAGCCACTAGTGTACTTTCTGACTATGCATTTGCCTATCCGGTGCTCATTTTTTAAAAAGTGGGTTGTTTGGCTTATTATTAGGTTTTGAGAGTTCTCTGTATACTGTGGATGCAAGTCCTTTATCAGTTATGTGTTTTGCAAATATTTTCTTCCAATTTGCAGCTTAACTTTTCATTTACTTAACAGTGTCTTTGAAGAGTGAAAGTTTTTTTTTTTTAAGTTAATTTTTATTTATTTATTATGCTGTGAGGCATGTGGGATCTTAGTTCCACGACCAGGGATCGAATCGAAGCCCCCTGCATTGGAAGCGTGGAGCCTTAACCACTGGACTGCCAGGGAAGTTCCTGAAAGTTTTTTATTTTGATGAAATCCAGTTTATCGATTTATTAGGATGAAGTTCAATGTATTATTTTTTTCTTTTATAGTATATTTTGTGTCCCATTTAAGAAATCTACCTAACCCAAGGTCACAAAGATTCTGAAAGAAAACTCTTTCTCTGCTCACAACACTTCTGACACCAAATGTGTGGGTTTTCCACACCAGGCAATTCTGACACTACCTGGAATTAGTGCAGATCCTGCAGGTTAAGGGTTCAGTCCCTCAAGACTGCCTGCTCCAGATGCCAATTACAAGTTCAGACTTCAGGTACTTCTGACTGACCACTTATAAATGGGAGATTTTCATGCCCCCTCCTTGGGTTTAATAATATGCTATAACAGCTCACAGAACTCAGGAAAACACTTTACTTACTATTACTGGTTTATTATAAAAGATACAATGCAGAAATACCCAAATGGAAGAGATGCATTGGACAAGGTACTTAGGAAGGGGTGTGGAGCTTCCATGCCCTCTCTGGGTGTGTCACCCTCCCTGCACCTTGATATGTTCATCAATCTGGAAGCTCTCTAAAGCCCATCATTTAGGGTTCTCTTGGAGGCTCCAATACATAGGCATGATTGATTGAATCATTGGCCAGCGCGGTTGAGCTCAGTCTCCAGTCCCTCTCCCCTCCCTAGAGGTTGAGGGGTAGGACTGAAAGTTCCAACCCTCTAATCACAGGGTTGGTTCGTCTGGCAACCAGCCCCACCCTCCAAAAGTCACCTCTTTAGCATAAACTCAGGTGTGGTTGAAAGGGGCTCCTCTCACCCCTATTACTCAAAATTCCAAGGGTTTTAGAAGTTCTATGCCAGGAACTGGCGACAGAAATCGAATATATATATATATATATATATATATATTTCTTATTATGTCACAATTTCTCTCCTGTTATTTTCTTCTAGAAGTTTATAGTTTTTGCTTTTATTTTTAGGTCTGTGATCCTTTTAGAGTTAATTTTTACATATAGTATAAGGTAAGAATCAAGGTTCATTTATTTGCACATTGATATCTCTTTGTTCCAGCAACATTTGTTGAAAAGATTAGCCCTTTTCCTTTAAATTGCCTTGCGCCTTTGCCGAAAATCAATAGACTACATATGTGTCCGTCTATTTTGGACTCTGTATTCTGTCCCATAGATTGCTATGTTTATCATTAAGTAAATACCACACTGTCTTGATTACTATAGCTGTAAAGGCTTCAATTAAGTTTTTTTTATATTTGAAAAATAATTTAGAGGAAATAAATTTAACTTTAAAACTTTGTAGACTGACAGAAAATTACATTAATTCAATGATTGTTGTTAACATTTTATATTCATACTTTAGAGTTTACATTTTAAAATTACTTACAAGAATACGATCTCTTGATTCACTAACAATTTTAGGAGTTAGAGCAGACATTAATATCCATATTTCCTAAATGAGGAAGCTATAATATTTAAAATTTTTAAATTAATTTTTATTGGAGTATAGTTGCTTTACAATGTTGTTAGTTTGAGATCATACAGTTAATAGTTTAAGATCATACAGGTAGTGTAATGAAGGAAGAACTAAAGCCCAAATGTTATGCCTTCAAAAATCCAGTATGCTTTCCACTATACCACACTACTTTCATTTGCTACTCTTCTCTTATGTTGAATGTTGGAGAATGAGTGTTTTATGAAAAATTCAATCAGTAAATTTAATTCAGTTAAAGTATAGAGCTATAGAAGAACAGTTTATCTGTTTTCTTGGTCACCAACATCACAAGACACAGTAAGAAGTTAAAACTGGGCTTCATTTTTTTTCTCCAGTGGTGTGTTTTACAACCAGAATAGGTATTTATAGTTTCATTTTAAATTTATAAATGCAGGAAGGAAGCAGCAAGATTTGTTAAATGAAAGCTGAAAAATTCCTTCTAAAAGAACTGTTTTAAGAAATGAGGGTATTCTTGCCAAAGTGAGAACAAGAACAATAAAACTTAAATTTTAGACTATTTGAGTGTGTGTGTGTTATCCGTAGTATATATTGCCACTACCTTAAGTTCTTTCCCCCAAAATCCCCACAACCTCAGATCATAGTTAAGAGGTTTTTGCAGGAGTACTGGTAAAAGATGATGACAACTGGTGTTTGTGTGGAGGTGAAAGAAGTGGTAGCATTTGGAATGTATTTTGGAGAGCCTGTTGATGTGCTGATGGATGGATGTAAGGGACGAAGAAAAGGAGTGAATCATGATCCCATGATTATCCACTCGTAGTTCTTTTAGCCTGATCAACTTGGTGGGGCTATTTACTTGGTGTGGGGAAGACTTAGATGAATTGGAAGAGCTACACAGTGGAGGAATGGAAATCAGATAGAAGCTGTTAAAGCCCTCTTAAAAATTTTTTTTAACTTAAAAAAATTTTTTAAATTAATTTTTATTGGAGTGTAGTTGCTTTACAATGTTGTGTTAGTTTCTGCTGTACAGCAAAGTGAATCAGTTATACGTATACATATAGCCCCTCTTTTTCAGGTTTCCTTCCCAGTTAGGTCACCACAGAGCACTGAGTAGAGTTCCCTATGCTATACAGTAGGTTCTCATTAGTTACCTATTTTACACATTGTAGTGTATATATGTCAATCCCAATCTCCAAATTCATCCCACCCCCCTTCCCCCCTTGGTATCCGTAAGTTTGTTCCCTACATTTGTGTCTCTATTTCTGCTTTGCAAGTAAGTTCATCTGTACCATTTTTCTAGATTCCACATACAAGTGATATTATACGATATTTTTCTCTTTCTGACTTACTTCACTGTGGATGACAGTCTCTAGGTCTATCCACATCTCTGCAGATAGCACTAGTTCGTTCCTTTTTATGGCTGAGTAATATTCCATTGTGTGTATATACCACATCTTCTTTATCCATTCCTCTGTTGATGGACATTTTGGTTGCTTCCATGTCCTGGCTATTGTAAATAGTGTATCTTTTTGAATTATAGTTTTCTCCAGGTATATGCCTAGGAATGGGATTGCTGGGTCATATGGTAGTTCTATTTTTAAAATTTGGTTTTTATAGAAAGTAATATCACATCTCAGACTGAGAAGGTAGAGACAAGATGAAATTACTTATGATCTTATCTTTCTAACAGTCATTTAAAGTGTTTTGGTATGTGTGTGTTTACAGTCTTGTATAGAAGCTGGCAAACTTTCTATAAAGGCAGTTACTCAACTCTGTTGTAGCATGAAAGCAACCACAGACAATATATAATAATTGGGTGTGCTTGTGTTCCAATAAAACTTTATGGACACTGAAACATGAATTTCAATTAATTTTCACATATTGCAAAATATCCTGGTATTGAGTTTTCTTGCAAACATTTAAACATGTAAAAATTATTCTTAGCTCACAGGCCATACAAAAACCACTGGCAGACCAGATTTGTCTTACGCATTTGTTTTGTGATTGCAGTAGTATAAGCCTTAATAAACCTAGAGCTTACGAAGTACTTTTATATTATTTCTTTTAATTCTTGCAATAACTGTAGGAAGTATTTACCATGCTTAACATAAAATACACATTATGTACATAATTGAGGGCAAGGATGTGCATTATCATTGGAATTCTTTGTCTCTTACCTCCACTTCTCTGTACGTATTGATTTTGTTCTTTGAAATAAGCTTTATTCAGCAGCAGGGGTCATCCCAGTAGCTCTGCAACTTCATCCTCAAAGTTTCCTTCCCTTAGCACTAATTTGAAAAATCCAAGGACAGGACTTTGGTCCTGCTTACATCAAATTTTTATCCCACTGCTAATCATTATGTTTAGGAAGGGCAAGGTCATCATGTAGGAAGGTAACAGTTCTCTTTTGGAACCAGTGTTTAGAATAATAGGAGGGGGATTTAGTAGTTTCTCAAATGAAGGTCTAAAGGGTAGCATACACATGGCCACCTGGGGGAATTATGATTTGGACAGCCATGCCAAAGTCATGTGTATTTACAATCATTGTTTAATTTTCTGATTTAATTTTGTGTTCTTTTCATTTACTTGTTTGTATCACACTCAATTCTCTTTCCTCCACTCTAGTTTTCATTGCCACTTACTTGTTTATGTATTATTAACACCATCTCAAACTGAATTTTAAAAATCCCTATTTTTTTTTTTAACATCTTTATTGGAGTATAATTGCTTTACAATGGTGTGTTAGTTTCTGCTTTAC
>NC_041225.1:59264014-59288754 GCF_002837175.3 Physeter macrocephalus
GTTCTATTTGTAGTTTTTTAAGGAACCTCCATACTGTTCTCCACAGTGGCTGTATCAATTTACATTCCCACCAACAGTGCAAGAGGGTTCCCTTTTCTCCACACCCTCTCTAGCATTTATTGTTTGTAGATTTTTTGATGATGGCCATTCTGACTGGAAAATCCCTAGTTTTGAATGTCTCTTTCTCAAGATTCTAGGTCTTATACCTCAGTGAAAGTTACTCTTTTCTTTTAAAAAGTTTGTACTCTTTCCGTTGTTTCCTGACCACTCCAGTCCCTCAAATACTAATACGCTTTTATGGCAAAGATCTTGGTCCAATCTCTTGTCACTTCCGTAACAACAAGGATAGATGAGAAATAAGTGAGGATCATTTGGAAACTTCAGGCACTAAAATATGAGTATATTTAGGTAGAATAATTGGCTTACCCTAGAATTCAAAAGCCCCCAAAGCAGTTGCTGCTGTCTTAGAGTTTTCAGAGTAATTGATACCACTCTCACTTTCAGTTTTCTCTAGTTGTTATCTAGAGAACCTGAGATTCTTTTTTTTTTTTTTGCGGTGTGCAGGCCTCTCACTGTTGTGGCCTCTCCCGTTGCGGAGCACAGGCTCCGGACGCGCAGGCTCAGCGGCCATGGCTCACGGGCCTAGCCGCTCCGTGCCATGTGGAATCTTCCCAGACCGGGGCACAAACCCGTGTCCCCTGCATTGGCAGGCGGACTCTCAACCACTGCGCCACCAGGGAAGCCCGAGAACCTGAGATTCTTGATACATCTGTACAAAGCGTTTAGGGTTTTGCTAATCTAGAGGAGTGATAGGTGAAGCCCAACAGTAGTAAAATTGTTTTGCAGGATCTGAGATTGTAGAGAGTTATGGCTGGGAGGCTGTGGAAATTGGCATGTTTTGGCTGGTTGGATCCATTAGCTAAACATTGGTCTTTAGCTACATCACAGGATGCTTCATGGTAAATACTACATAGTGTGCGGACAGTTTATTCTGCTGAAGGAAAAATTAATAAAAGGTGGTTTGAGGATGAAGAATTAAAAGAGGAAAATCATTTAGAGTTATGTCTGTTGTATAATTGTTTAGACGGACAGTGGAAAAATTTCTTAGGAAAGAAATTACTGTCAAGGTTTTATTTCTTAGGGCCAAACCCAATCTAATGCTGTAATGAGGACTAAAACGATTTAAATTCATTTAAGTTTTGGCCGTTTTTCATCTCAGATTTCTTAAAGGGACATTTTTATATACTTTGTTTTAGTTTTTTCATTTCTGTTAATTTTTAAGAGTTATATACATTCTTATTTTTAAATGTGTTGATATTACTTTACTGTCAGATGGTTGTAAGATTTCCCTTTTATCATTTTTAGGGCAGTTCATGTTTTGCTTATTTTAAATCATATTTGTAATATATTATTTTTTATAGCCTGTACATAAAATACATATAAAGAGATGGTTACCATAAGCTTTTCACTTCCAATGTTAAGGGTTTATTTATTTATTTATTTATTTATTTATTTATTTTGGGGTGAAGTAGAAAAGAACAGCTTTATTGCTTTGCCAGGCAAATGGGGACATGTGGGCTTGTACCCTCAAAACTGTGTGTCCCAAGCCAGGTTGGGGGGGATTTGGTGAGGAGTTTTATAGCAGTGGTTCAAGGGTGAGGTTGCTGATAAGGATCAGAGTGTGTGCAGGGCCTGCATTCCTTTAATCTGGCCTCAGGTGGTCTCTGGATGAGCTTCTGTGGTTCTCCAGGTTATGAAACGGTGACCTTCTCTCTGGAATGAAGAATGCTTCATCAAGTCTTCCATTTGTTGGAGGGTTTTACTTCTGGTTTGAGGATTTAATGAAGCTCAGGTTCTTGATGTCTCATCGCAGAAAGAATTCAGTGAGAGACAAAGTGATAGGTAAGAAGTGGGTTTATTTAGAGAGAAACACACTCCACAGACAGTGTGTGGGCCATCTTAGAAGGTGAGAAAGGCCAAGGGTTTATTTAAAAATTAGAATATCCTACAGTATTTGTTGAAGAAAATCAAGTATTTTAAAATAAGATTGACAAAATATATATGTGTATATTTCAATTATTTTATTTTTCACTTCATATGCTTTCTATTTGATTATTTATATTTTTATTGTGGATTTGTTGTACTTATGTACTCTGAATACAAGTCTTTTGTTAGCTATATGTGCTATTAATATTTCTCTCCACACTGTGGCTTGTGTATTTTCTTAATGGTGTCTTTTGATGAGTAGGAATTTTTAAACTTTTGGTGAAGTCTAATTTGTCATTTGTTCCCTGTGACTAGTGCTTTTACTTTTAGGTCAGTGACAAATTAATTATACTTCAGATTAATATCTGTATGTGGTATGAGATAAGGGATAAAGATAATTTTTTCCTTATGCTCAATAACAACAGCACTGTTTGTTAAAGACCTTGCTTTACTTTCCTATTAGGCTTGAATATTACATTATAAAATAATTCTTCAAGCAGTTACATAGTTATCTAGCTCACTGGTTATAGAAACTGTGCTTCTGAGTTCAGAATTACAGGTTCATTCCTTCAGGATCCAGTTAACTTGGCCTTGTTTTGTGGCCCTAGATATATTTCTAATCTGCTCCCGCCATTTGGTAGACTTGTATTGTTCTGAAGTAAGAGGGTATAGCCTAACTCCATTGTGCTACCAGATAAAACATTAGAGCATATCCCCTAATGATAATTCACTAATTTGATTTTGTGTGAAAGACAGTACTTTATTACATTTTTAAAGGATGTAGTATGCATAGTAATATAGTGCCTAATGTGGCATGCTCAGTTTTTGTGCCTTACTAAATAAGCAGAAATACATTAATTCTAGTAAACATTAGGTAATAATTTTCCAGAGTTTTGTATAGAGTGGAAAATAGGGACATGACATTATAAAGTCCATTTGTTGTTAGGTTTTATGGGTAAATGATAATTATTATAAAATTTTAAAACACAGGAAAATTTTAAATGTAGTTCTGCATGTACTTGTGTCAATATATAGACACATTACATAGACCCAATCATTGGTTTACATTTTTGAGATACCAGCATTAAACATGAGTTATCTTTTAAGAGACTGAATTTGAATTATATTACTCTGGTAGTATTTGTGCCAGCCTTTGGTTAATCATTATCTTGTTGATTATGTTTGGTTGAAGATGACTCATTTTTCAAGGAGCTTTATTGCAACATTACATATTTACTACAGGAAGCCTGGACGGAAATGGAGCATCAGGTCATTGGAGATTTTTTTCTCTAATCTTTATTATACCAGGTGTTATTAAAGTTAATTATTTGTCAATAACTGAATTCTCTGTAGAGCCTAGTATTTCATTAACCAAATGGTATAGGATTAGTTATTCCTTTTTCATGGCAAACAGGTGTATGTTTGATGATTGTTTAAATATTGATCATACTTCATATCATACTTTTGACTACATTTAGATAAAATATTTTACTTTCATTAAATTGAGTATTATAATTGACTGAGAGTTTTGAAATCATAGAGATTTGAGTTGATGAAGATGTGAATATATTTATATGCTGAGGGCACATGACCAGTAGATTGGTCAGATGTGAGGGGAGGGGGCCATGTATGATGGACATAAGCTTTCCACAGATAGTAGTAGGGGATGTACTACGGAGCACTGGGGGAAGGATTAGTTTTTAACCAAAGAGACAGCTGTTTCACTGAGTTGAGAGAAAAGGAGATAAGGATACTAATTTGGGGAGGGGTATTTCTATCTGAGGTCTGCTCTTTTCTCTTTAAAAGAAGAGGTGAGGACACTTTCAGAGAGTACATATGAGGTAGAAATGGTGGAGTTGAAAGCTGGAAGAGAGTTATAAGAATTTGAGGTCGTTACTGAGGCTAATGGGAGTGGAGTTTACTTGAGAAATGTAGAGAGACTCAGATGAGTTTTGATGGCCATGGATTTTGTGGTGTTCTCTGTGGTGTGTATCTCCCTCCCCCACCATGCAGTACTCTGGTAAACGTGGGGGACAAAATTTGAGAAAGAAGGAGAATGGTGTAAGAAGAACCAGGGACCAAAAATTAAAGATACTGTAGTGAGAGTGGTTGAAAGGCTATGTCTTGGATGTCTAGGCGGGATAGGGAAAGAAGTGAAGCCAAAACAAGGCTGATAGGGAGAAAATGGAGGAGCGTAACACCAGAAGTTTCCATGAAGCTAGAGTAAAGTGTGATGGGGGGGGAAAGTGTGAAAGAGCTGCAGGATAAGGATAAGAACTGGTGGTTATAGGTAAAAGCCATGAATTTTAAGATTTCAGGTGAATAATTGTTCTGGGTGATAAGGTCTAGAGTGGTCATAGAGGTAGATTGTTCAGTTGAATATTGGAGGTAACGACCACTGTAGTTGGATATCTCCTCACTCCTTAAGGAGGAGAGCAGCTAGGATGTTCACATGGATTTGGAAGTCACCAGGTTGATGATATCTGAAAAGGCAAGTGAGGTAGTGAGACAGGCATTAAAACTGCTCTGTTAAGTTGGGGAGTGACTGGGAAGTTGGTTGATGATAATGATGAAGTTTAAGTAGAGCCTAATTACAAATACGGGAGAAAGGTTGTACCAGTCGACTTTTGGAGTAATCATCTGTGTGCCACAATAGGAAGAAGATAAGAAAATGCTGATATCTCCTAGTCTATTGTATGAGAGGTACAGAGAAAGATAGGTGGAATGAGGTTCTGTAAAGGGTCTAGGAAAGTTTATTCATGAAAGGAGCATTGCAAACGACATAATGAAAAGCTTTGGAAAGGAAGGCAACCTGTCAGGAGAGAGGATGGATAGGAAAGAGAAGGAACCAAGCCTTACAGAAATTTGAGGTCTGTCATTTACTAGTCAGATGGTGAATGTGTTAGGGAAACAAAAGTGATTTATATGTTATTGTGGAAGCATGGAAGGAGACCATTTGCTATGAGATGGTGATATGATACATGGCACATCATTTATGCCAGTATCCGAAAACAATTTTGTATGGTATCATTCTTTAATGAGATGAACAATGGTTGGTTAAATAAGGTTGCTAAGATTTAGAATAGAAATAGCAGTGCTCTGTACACGAGTAAGGAAGTAAGAATTTCAATGGTAATTACTTAATGACCTTTGCTATATATACATATGGCTACAAATAGCAATCTTTTGTGAATTCCGTGTAAATGCTTATATGGATAAATATTAATTTGTGGTTGTCAAGCAAATTAATTATTAGTTCATTTAACAAATATATATATTGAGTTCTTATTTGCTAGTCATTGGGATCAAAAGCTGTCTTTTGCTTGAACCCTCTCTAGTTGAAAAGATAGTTTCAGGGGGGACTTCCCTGGTGGCCCAGGGGTTAAGAATCTGCCTGCCAATGCAGGGGACACGGGTTCGAGCCCTGGTCCGGGAAGATCCCACATGCCACGGAGCAACTAAGCCCGTGCGCCACAACTACTGAGCCTGTGCTCTAGAGCCCGTGAGCCACAACTACTGAAGCCAACGCGCCTAGAGCCCGTGCTCTGCAACAAGAGAAGACACTGCAATGAGAAGCCCGTGCACCACAACGAAGACCCAATACAGCCAAAAATAAATTTAAAAAAATAAATTAAAAAAAAAAGTTTCAGAAATTATGGCACTAACTCAGACTCAGAAACTTTCTTTGTAGAGACAATAATCCTCAAGTTCAGCAGTTTGGCTCTAAACATCATAACAATTCTGAATACCTAAAGGAATATCTAACTTTTGGGTAGGACTGTGATAAAACTTTACTTAAATGGGTGAGACTGTGATAAAACTTTACTTACAGTCACTGAATGTCATGTAATTTTCATGGGTCCTTTAATACTGTTCTTTGAATTCACTTTTCAGGTGTATAAAAATATGAAAAATCATTCTTGGTTAGCTGGCCCTATGAAAGCAGGTTGTGGGATCAGATTTTGCTTGTGGGCAGTAGTTTGTTGACCCCTGCAGAATGGCTTGATGTAATTGTTCTTTACCCTACCAAGGATAACAGAAACGGAGAATTCTTTTTAACAGTTCTTTAGAATAAACTAGTATTGTTAGCTATAGTTACAAGTTAGAAGTGAATCTAGGTAAATGTTCTTTTGAGCAGATATTCATGAAATGCTAAGATTATGAGACTCTTTAGTATTTTATTTCTTATTACCATACCATATGCTTTTAGAAATCATAAATATTCAACTCTTAGTCATTCCTATTAAATTGCCAGTTTGTTCTATAACCATCAAAATATTTTGATTCTGGGCCTTTTCTTTTTATAATTTGATTCTTCTGTTAAGGGAAAAGGGGTGTTGGCAATATAATGAAGGGTTCTCAAAAAAGATTCGTGCAGAGTTTACAAAATTGGCATCTTAGATTACAATTTGTTATTGACCTTGTAGAATGAATTTAGTGTAAGATTGGTTTATGTGCAACAAAAAATACTTCCAGATGTGATCACTGATATATGATTCTATTAAAATGCTTAATGAAACTTTTAGTGTTGACACATCGACACTGATAAAAATCTGTCCCTACCCCTAGTGAAGTTTATCAGCAAAAGTTTACCTTTTTATATTTGGCAAGGAAAAGAGATAGACAAGAACTAAATTAGTTTCAGTTTCACCAATAACAATTTAGGTATCGACGGTGTTAAATGGCCATTTATAGGGACTATATGGTTGGTGCTGAGTCAGCTTCCCTGGCCTGCCTAACTCACAATAAGCATTCAATATATGTGTGATACTAAATTCTGTGTCAGCAGGCACTCAAGTGGAGGAATCAAAAGATCTGTTAGTATAAAAGGAAAGGTTCTTTTAGGAATTGTTAAGTTGATTGAATCAGTCAGATTCTAGACAGAAATGGGGAAATTACTTGTATTAATAATACTATGTCAGAATCATTTAGTGGTTGGCTATTACATTTAGTATGATATCCAGTTTTCTTTGGGGTAGGATTCAAAGTGCTCCATAATTTGGCCCTAGCCTTTCTTTCCAGCCTTGATTTTCATTCTCTGGTGTTAACAAACTGTGTAGTCAATCTCTGTTACTCATTTGTCCACAAATATTCTCTCTGGAATTTTCTTCTTTCTTCTGCCTAGCCAGGTTTTGCTTAAACTTCAAGACCTGAATCCAATCTCTTTTCTTTCAGTAGGACCACTTTATCCATTGTGATATTTTTTTCCTCTAAATTTCTAGCACTTACTGCTTCTCTCACACATTTGATAGTTACTGCCTTGTGACATTTCTTATAAAAATGTTATGTATTTGCTCTGTCATCCCAGCCAGATGGAAAACTCCTTGAGAATAGAGACCATATCTTGTACTTGTTTTGATGTATTTTAGACCTTGGGAGGAAAGTAAAAACTTCATGAATTCCATGTTTGTGGGTATGAAATTTTTTTTCTAAAGTGTATTATTTCTCCTTTGTTTTTCTTCTTTAACTTTTATTTTGAAATAGTTTCAAATATATGGAAAAGTTACAAGAATAGTTCAAACAACTGAATGTTCTTCACTCTGATCGACAATTACTAGCATTTTACTGTGTATGCTTTATTGTTCTTTCTCTACATACATTTTTTTCCTACTGAGCCATTTGAGAATAAGTTGCAAATATTATGCCCCTTTATCCCTAAATATAACAGTGTACATTTCCTAAGAATAAGGGCATTATACAACCATAGTACAGTGATCAAAATCAGGAAATAAACATTTGTACAATACTAGTTTTAAATCTGTAGACATTATTTATATTTCACTGATTTGTTCCATGTAGCATTTTTTTCCCTCTGTTCTAGCCCAGGATCATGCATTGCATTTAGTTTTTGTTTTCTTAGTCTTCTTGCTTTCTTTAGTCTGGGACTGAACCATTCCTCAGTCTTTTTTTTTTTTTTTTTTTGAGATAAACATTTTTGAAGATTACCAGCCATTTATTTTGTAGGATGTCTCTCAATTTGGGTTTGTCTTATGTTTCATCATGATTAGATTTAGAATATGCGTTTTTGGCATATGTATACTCTATAAGTGATGTTGTGTCCTTAGAGTGCATCATATAAGGGGCACGTGATAGATGTTTTTTTCTGTTATTTGTGATGTTTTCTTTGAGCACTTCGTTAAAGTGGTTCTTTTTTTTCTTAACAGGACCTAAGTGCTCTCCTACAGTGGAGCTAGTTAATATAATAAATAGTTGAGAGCATTAGCTCCATTAACTTGAGGGATATCAACTTCTGTTTAATTTGGTAAATAATAAAATTTGAATCATCACAGTGAATTTTAATAGTCACTAGTGAATTTGAATAGCACAGCGATCAAGAGAGGCCTGGGCATTTATCCAAACACATACTAAAGATTACTGTAAAGCTGTAGTAATCAAAAAAGTGTGGTGTTGGTAGTTGAATAAACAGGAAAAATATTTTGAAAACAGACTCAAACATATAAAGTATTTGGCATATGATGAAGGTTACATTTCAGATTAGTTGGGAAGAAGATGGGATTCATTAATGAATTATATTTGGGAAAAAATAGTTAGAACCATTATGTATCTGTCACATTCAGTTGCAAAAACCCAGAGTCTTCTCTAGATAGTTTGAGCAGAAAGGAATTTATTAAGTGGTACTAAATGGCTTCCAGAATCATTAAGAGGACTGACAAAAAACAGACTATAAGCTAAATCTCCAGGAATTTAAAAAAAAAAAAAAAAAAAAAGACAAGCTTGAGTTCAAATTCTGGCCCTCCAGTGATTGGTTATGTAACCTTTAGCTTAACCTCTCTTTGCTTTATTTCTACATCTGTAATATGCAGATAATTTAAATACTTTTTATAGGTCAAAAAAACAGTTGCATATTGATAGTTTCATATGGCTCTGTCTAATATTTCTGGATTTGTGAAGACTAAATGAGACAGTACATGGAGGACTGAATAAATCGTCAATACACATGAGTAATGTAACTGTTGTTATTTTCAATATATTTCTAAACAGTTGCATATTGATAGTTTCATATGGCTCTGTCTAATATTTCTGGATTTGTGAAGACTAAATGAGACAGTACATGGAGGACTGAATAAATCGTCAATATACATGAGTAATGTAACTTGTTATTTTCAATATATTTCTGTAAAATTACTATTAAAAGATGTCAACATGATTATTGATTGCATTCTAAAACAAAGTCATTTTTGTATTGGATATACAGTACCTCTATCTGGTATTATCATTTATAGTTTTACATAAGTGATTTTCAAACGTAACCAAAATTTTAATAAATATGTGTATAACTAAATATGTGTATATATGTACAATCTCCAAATATATGGTAATATAATAATATCAGGTATAACTAATTTTCACATAAATAATTTTTAAAATACAACTAATACCTCAAGAGTGATTGAAAATGTCTTAGGGTGGTTTGCCTCTGCACTGAATGATCTTGGACCCTAGGCCTTTGATTTCTTGTGTCTTTTTAAAAATAGTTGTGTTCTTATTGGTGAGTTGTTCTTGCTTACCTTAGCAGCTTCACCTGAACCACTTTTTAATGTATTGCTTTTCATTTGCTGTGAGTTGGGAAACCAGATTACTTTGGTTTGTACACAGTTCTAATAAACTTAGTTAAGAGGTAAATTATGAGGGCCAGAGGAACCTTCCTGAAAATAAATGAAGTGGTTTTCAAACTTAGTATTTTAACTTCATGGTTTCAGTTTTAACTGTTTTAGGCTCCTTTTTTTTGGTTACTTCCTGGTTCTTGGCTCAGTTCTGGTTGGTTGGAGTTGAAAAATAAATGACTTCTCTCTGAATTTGGCATAAAATAAAATGTTAATTCACCTTTGCTTTCCTGATGAGTCATTAATTTCCTGATTGTTCTATATTTTAGACAGTCATATTTGATCTGCAGTTGTATTTGTAGGACGTTTTCCCCTAACTTAAATGTTGTAATACAGGTTTGTAATGGAGAGTCCTCTGAAAATGGTAGTATTTGGAGATGAGCATGCTTATAGTATTGACACCTCCTGGAGTCAGACGTGAATGAGTATTTGACATCCTGCTTTGTGGTGGCCACTCAGATTTTTGTCTCATCTCTTCTTCTTCACTGGACAGATACAAATTACATTTGTCTACCCCCCTGGTTTTCAACCCCGTTTGTGTATTTATTCCACTTATTCTTCCCACTTACCCTGGAAGAGAAGTCTTATTTATATCTTTTGAGTAGAGAGGTTAGTGATTTGTTTAAGAATATTTGTTACGCTCATAAGTATTCAGATTTTGAGGTGAACTTCCATTCTTATACCTGCTTTGAAGCTTAAGCAGTTTTGCCTCACATAATTTAGAACCAGAATTTTTTAAGGTACCAATTTTGTATATATGTTTATAATCAAATAACTAAGATAGACTTATATTTAAGATTTTGTGTTCACAATGGTTAAATGTTGTTTTACAATATATATTTTTGGAAGCCTATTTCCTTTCTCTTTTTTACCTTTTATTGTAAAACTAAAACAGGTACAGAAAGCCACACAAAATGTATAGCTTAGTAAACTATAATACCATGAAGTGAACACCCTTGTAACCACAATTCAGAAGAAGAAATAGACCTTCGTCAGCCACTCCAGAAGCTCCTACATATGCCCCTTCCAATCACAGTGTCTTCTGTCCAAAATTATCTACCAGTCCTGACTTTTGTAGTAATCACTTCATTTTTTCCATATGGTTTTTATCCCCTATAAGTATCCATCACTGGGCACTAGAGTTTAGTCACACTCTTTTTTTTTTTTTTTTAAAGTACTTACAAATGCATCTTTTTTTATTGGATTATAAAAAGAATGAGAAATTATAATAATAAAAAATATAATCACTAATATTATCATAGTACTAAAAGCAGTTATTTGGAAACTCAAGGCTCCACATAACCAAAAATGCGATTTCAAAACATGAAGTAATTTTTTTAGACCACTTATATTTTACCTTCTTTGTGTGTCTGTGTGTGTGTGTGTGTGTGTGTGTGTGTGTGTGTGTGTGTGTGTTTTCTCTTATACACAAGTACCACAAAGCAGAATAGTATTTTAACTTTACTTCACTCAACATGCATCTTTTTTTCCAGGAGAATATGTTATATTCCTTCGTACATTGAAAAACATATCTACAGGGCTTTAACAGCTTATAAAGCAGATATTCATGATCTGATTTAATCCTCACAACAGTCTTATGATGTCTGCATATTCTTCTTTCCATTTTATGGGTAAGGAAGTGGTATAACTAGTAGTTGGTAGAGCCTTGATTGGACCTTGTGATTGAAAAGGCTTTCTTTTCTCCTAAGTGTTTTCTGAACTTCAGTCATCTGAGTACTACCTTCATAATTTTTCCCAGTCTCTTATAACTGGTACTGTTTTACTTAATCATTTTATTTGGCATGACCTTTTTTTTTAATAGACTGTTTAGAACAGTTTTAAATTTACAGAAAAATTGAGTAGGTAGCACAGAGAGTTTCCACATTAACCCCCTGTGTGCAGACGTGCGCGCACACACACACATGCACACACACACAAAGCTTCCTCTGTTATTAACATCTTACATTAGTATGACACGTTTGTTACAACTAACAAACCAATATTGATACATTATCATTAACCAAAGTCCATAGTTTATTCAGATTTCTTTAGTTTTTACCTGGTGTTCTTTTTCTGTTACAAGTTCCCACCAGTTATCATTTCTATTTAGCTCTTCTTCGCTGTGACAGTTTCTTAAATTTTCCTTGTTTCTGATGACCTTGACAATTTTGAGGAGTATTGGTTGAGTACAGCGTAGGATATCCCTATACTAGAATTTGTCTGATATTCCTCATGATTAGACTGGGGTTATGGGTATTGGGGGATGAAGACCACAGAGATAAAGTACCTTTCTCATCACATCATATCAAGGTACATAGTAGCAACATAATTTATGGCTTTTTTTAAAAATTTATTTTTGGCTGCGTTGGGTCTTCCTTGCTGCGCGCGGTCTTTCTCTAATTGCGGCTAAGCGGGGGCTACTCTTTGTTGCCGTGCATGGGCTTCTTCTCATTGTGGTGGCTTCTCTTGTTGTGGAGCACGGGCTCTAGGCGCGTGGGCTCAGTAGTTGTGGCTCGCGGGCTCTAGAGTGCAGGCTCAGTAGTTCTGGTTCATGGGCTTAGTTGCTCCGCGGCACATGGGATCTTCCCGGACAAGGGCTCGAACTTGTGTCCCTTGCATTGGCAAGTGGATTCTTAACCACTGTGCCACCAGAGAAGTCTCATTTATGACTCTTGATATTGATCTCTATTACTTGGCTAAGGTGTTTATCAGATTTCTCCACTGTAAAGTTACTCCCCCGCTTTTTCCATACTGTACTCTTTTGAAGGTACAGCCCACACCTAAGGAATAGGGAGTTATGCTCTACCTCCTTGAAGGCAGTGAACCTTCTTAATTTATTTGAAATTCTTCTACATGGGGTATTTATCTCTTCTCCCCCATTAGTTAATTTATTCATTTATTTCTATCAGTATGGACTCATGGATATTTTATACTTTGGGTTATAATCCCTTACTACTTCATTTGGTGCTTAGATTGTTCAGCCTTTTTTTTTTTTTTTTTGAGAACTTCATTACTTTCTAGCACTATAAATTGACTTAGTTTTTAGACAAGTTTATTTAAAAATGAAATTTTAGGGAATTCCTGACGGTCCAGTGGTTAGGACTCCACACTTTCACTGTCAAGGGCCCAGGTTTGATTGCTGATTGGGGAACTAAGATCCCACAAGCTGTGCAGCTGGCCAAAAAAAATAAAATAAAATTTTATATCACTCAAAATTATATCCATAAAAAATTATGGAAAATTCTTATGTTTATCTTAAAAATTAGTTATGTTTAAGTATTAGGAGATTGTTAGAGAGTTATTAAAAACTGAGACTTTCTTCTTGAAGTAATCAGAAAGAAGCCTGTGTAAACTTCTGTCTCTCATCTCTCATACACTTCACTGGAGCAGGCCACTTCCTATGCAATTATAACCCTTTTTTTAGTATTTGCTTCAACATTTATTAAAATGCCTATAATGTGGTGGGTACTATGGGAGATTTAAAAGTAGGAAATATGGTCTCCTATCGTGAAGGGGCTTGCAGTTGGATCTGGTTGACAGTCAAAAAGCACAGTGAGAAAAATCAATCATATACTGCTGGGTAGAAAGTACTAAATGATAGAGGTGAGGCTTATGAGAGTTTAGGAAAGCAAGGGTTCAATGTTGAATAGAATAAAAGGAGGAACTTCTTGGAGGTGAGAAGGGAGTGGGTCCCGAAGGTAGGATATGGGAGATGGGCAGAGTTGTTTTAGACCAGAAAGTGAATTGAGTGAGCATTATTATCTGGAGTGAGCATTATTATCTGTAGAACAATGAAGAAATTGGCTTAGGTGGATGTATGCTGGATATATACTTGGGATATATACTGGAGTAGTTGAAAAGTATCTGATTCCCTCTGTCTTTTGTAATGAAGTTTAAGGTCACTGCTTTAAAGTATGACATGCCTAAAGGGGTCTGTTCTAATTATTAAAGACTTGGATATTTAAAATCTGCAAATACAATGTTATTAGGGACACTGAAATCTATCCTTCCAGGAAGGTTATATACTTCCTGATTGAAATAATGGAATTTAAGTTGTATAACTTTGCTCCTGTTACTGCATAGTGTGTTGTCAATGTTCTGATTAGGGTAAGATTTACCCTTTGTCTGGTGGGTAATATAAACTTAGGCTGGCAGCAAACTGTAATATTTTCTTCCCAGACATGCAGTAGCCCACGTAATAGTGGTATGTAAACATGTATGATGGCATTCTTTAGTCATCATGGAACTTGACTACTTTGGGCCTTTTGATGATCTGTTAAGATTATAAAGTTTTTGTTGGTTTTAATTTCTTAATGAAAAATGTCTCATTTGTTGCATTTTTTTTTTTACTTACAAAGTAGTATATGGTGTTTGAAATTTGAACTAGTGTGTATTTAAAGTTACTTTTAATAAATTAAATATTGGACTTCCAGGTTTACCTTTCAGTATCCATTTAAAATTTTTATTTAACTGCTTCAGCATTTTAAAGAGAAGGAAGGGAAATATATTTTTTAAATGACTGCAGTAAATGTTTTTAGCTACATAAATTTTATCACAAGAAATCAGAATGTTTTATAACTGAGACTGTTTTGGCGGGTCATTTTGAGAAGCTTCCCTTCCCCAACAAATCACTACTAAAATTCTATCTTCGTTTTCTTCTCATTAGAACTTTTTTCTATCCAATTAACAGATATATTGACATGACACTGACAGATAACATTTACTGTATGTATGTTATTTGGTACCATAGTAAGGCAGATTATTATCCCTTTCTTGCATTTCTGTATCTTCATAACATTTTCCAGTGTTTCTTCTGGGGCAGCATTGTACCACAGTACATTGATCAGGACTTGGGAATTAGGAAAGAATATCTGCAGATATTGTAAAAGTAGCTACTAGAGAAAGAGGATTTGACAGTATTGTGTAGTAGCAAAGCACTGGAATAGGAGTTTGGAGGCCTGTGTTCTAGTCCTGGTTCTGCTCTGTGTTATGCAAACTTGGAAGTCAATTTCTGCATTCTCATTTGGCTTATGTGATCTTCAAGCCACCTTCAATAGTTATATCATTTTACACCATGGTTCCGCAAATAAATGAGCGTACAGTGGAAAATATCAAGGATAAAATGTTGGAATGAGGTATCACCTCACACCAGTCAGAATGGCCATCATCAAAAACTCTACAAACAGTAAATGCTGGAGAGGGTGTGGAGAAAAGGGAACCCTCTTGCACTGTTGGTGGGAATGTAAACTGATACAGCCACTATGGAGAACAGTATGGAGGTTCCTTAAAAAACTAAAAATAGAACTACCATACGACCCAGCAATCCCACTACTGGGCATATACCCTGAGAAAACCGTTATTCAAAAAGAGTCATGTACCACAGTGTTCATTGCAAGTCTCTTTACAATAGCCAGGACATGGAAGCAGCAGGAGATATGGGGATATGTGTATATGTATAGCTGATTCACTTTGTTATACAGCAGAAACTAACACACCATTGTAAAGCAATTATACTACAATAAAGATGTTTAAAAAAAAAAAGAGGAATAAAATGTTAGGGACTTCCCTGGTGGCAGTGGTTAAGAGTCCACCTGCCAGTACAGGGGACATGGGTACATGAGCCCTAGTCTGGGAAGATCCCACATGCCGCAGAGCAGCTAAGTCCCTGTGCCACAACTACTGAAGCCTGTGCACCTAGAGCCCATGCTCTGCAACAAGAGAAGCCACTGCAATTGCACCTAGAGCCCACGCTCTGCAACAAGAGAAGCCACTGCAATGAGAAGCCTACACACCGCCACAAAGAGTAGCCCCCACTCGCCACAACTAGAGAAAGCCTGCGCACAGCAACGAAGACCCAATGCAACCATAAATAAGTAAGTAAGTAAGTAAGTAAGGAAAAAGAATAAAGTGTTGGAGGGACTTCCCTGGTGGTCCAGTGGGTAAGACTCTGTGCTCCTAATGTAGGGGGCCCGGGTTTGACCCCTAGTTGGGGAACTAGATCATGCATGAATGCTGCAACTAAGAGTCCACATGCTGTAGCTAAGAAGCCCGCATGCTGCAACTAAAGATTGTGCATACCACAATGAAGATCCCGTGTGCTGCCACTAAGACCTGGTGCAGCCTAAATAAATAAATAAATAAATAAGAGTAAAGTGTTGGAATACCTCTGCTTCAAGTGTAAAAATATTAAAATCTTGTAGCTTTGCCCACCCTCCACCCAGGTAAGCTTTTAATTAAAGTATAGCATACATACAAAAAAAGTACACAGATCATAACAACACAGCATGGATCACAAAACATTACCAGAGTCTCAGAAGCCCCTTGGTAATTCCTAGTCACTCCTTTTCCACCCCTGTCAAAGGATAACTGCTGTCTTGACTTCTAACATCATAGATTAATTTGGGCTGTGTTTTGAAATCATTCAGTATGGCTTCTTGTGTCTGGCTTCTTTCCCTCAGCATTATATTTGCAAGATAAGTAGAGTTGTCGTTCACTTTCTTTTTTTAAATTTATATTTAAAATTGAGGTATAGTTGATTTACAATACTATGTAACTTTCAGGTGTATCACAGTACCTTGTTCATTTTCATTGTTGTGTAGAGTTCTTAGTATAAATATACATTGATTTATCCAGTCCTCTGTTGGACTAATCATAAAGAAAAAAAATAAATTGAACTACCTTAAAGTTAAGAACTTCTGATAGTTTTTTAATCTTCAGGGATTGAATCTTTCTAATTTATACTTTTATATACTGTTTAAATGACACTTCAAGTTGCTAATGAGTTCTTCAACTTAAAGTAGCCTAATGTTTCCCTTTTTTGCTTTTTCCTAGCAGCCACTTTGAATCTTGCTCTGCTGCCTTTACCGGAAGAAAGGAATAGTTTGATTATTATTTTAATAGCATGAAAAAACTCTAGAAGCCTACATATTAAAGAAATAAAAGATTAATAAGAGCAGTAATTTAATATCTTCTGAATTTTCACTTCTAGGACAGATATAAGAATTATAGTTTTGTTTTTTTTGTTGTTTTTTTTTTTTTTGCGTTACGCGGGCCTCTCACTGTTGTGGCCTCTCCCGTTGCGGAGCTCAGGCTCCGGACGCGCAGGCTCAGCGGCCATGGCTCGCGGGCCCAGCCGCTCTGCGGCACGTGGGATCTTCCCGGACCGGGGCATGAACCTGCGTCCCCTGCATTGGCAGGCGGACTCTCAACCACTGCGCCACCAGGGAAACCCTGTGTTTTCTTAAAACAAGTATAAAATTAAGGGTATTAATGACTGTGTTATTTAGATGCATCAACTTATGGTTCTCTCACACAATTATAATTTATAAGCTGAATGTGAAGACTTTTTATATTCATTCCATCAACATTTGTCAAGCACCTATTACATGTATAGTCATAAACTTTGTTTTATTGCCTGTATCAAGTATTGTGTTAATTGATGGATAACATATACGAGTTTGTGATCCCTAAAATTTTTCTCAACAAGTCACTGAAAACGAAATTTAACTGGTAGAGGCTTAAGACATTTTATCATTACAGATGCAGTCAATTCTCTATTAACTTTTTTTTTTTTTTTTTTTTTTTTACTTTTTATTTATTTTTGGTTGAGTTGGGTCTTCGTTGCTGCGCGGGCTTTCTTCTAGTTGTGGTGAGTGGGGGCTACTCTTCATTGCAGTGCACGGGCTTCTCATTGTGGTGGCTTCTCTTGTTGTGGAGGACGGGCTCTCTAGGCACATGGGCTTCAGTAGTTGTGGCGCATGGGCTTAGTTGCTCTGCGACATGAGCGATCTTCCCGGACCAGGGATCAAACCTGTGTCCCCTGCATTGGCAGGCGGATTCTTAACCACTGAGCCACCAGGGGAGTCCCATCTATTTTTTTTTAATACAAGCAGGTTCTTATTAGTAATCTATTTTATACATATTGGTGTATATATGTTAGTCCCAATCTCCCAATTCATCCCACCACCACCCACCCCCAGCCCCCGCCCCCCACTGCCCACTTGTTTGTTCTCTACAAGGTTTCATCTATTAACTCTTTATTTTTTATTTATTTATTTTTTTTGTGGTATGCGGGCCTCCCTCTGTCACGGCCTCTCCCGTTGCGGAGCACAGGCTCCGGACGCACAGGCTCAGCGGCCATGGCTCACGGGCCCAGCCGCTGCGCGTCATGTGGGATCCTCCCAGACCGGGGCGCGAACCCGGTTCCCCTGCATCGGCAGGCGGACGCGCAACCACTGCGCCACCAGGGATGCCCTTAACTCTTTATTAAGGTAGCAACTTGTATGGGAGCCTCACATCACTGACAGTGTCAGTTGGTGGATTCAGTGTGAACTCAGATAGTAAAAATTACATCTAACACATTTGCTCTTCTGTACATATCACCCAATACGTAAAAATTTAATGGTTTAAGAAATAGCCTGCTATTTGTTGCTTAGCTGTGTTTTTATTATACAGTGAGTGGGATGTTTATATTTGAATAGGCTAGGCAGTGATATTTCTAATTAGCCCTTTTCCTTATTTTTTAATTCTCACTTGCTTGGCCTAGAGATTACAGGGTTCATTTTTATTTTTCAGTACATTGAGAATGGATTATTTTTTAAAAATGAAGGATTTGGAGTAAATATTTACTGTGTAAGGTACCTTATTTATGTATTCTGGTTTTTAAAAAGCACCCCAAAACTTAGCAGCTTAGGGGCTTCCCTGGTGGCACAGTGGTTAAGAGTGTGCCTACCAATGCAGGGGACACAGGTTCGAGCCCTGGTCTGGGAGGATCCCACATGCTGCTGCGCAGCTGAGCCCATGTGCCACAGCTAGCAGCGCCACAACTGCTGAGCCCACGTGCCATAACTACTGAAACCCGTGTGCCTAGAGCCCATGCTCTGCAACAAGAGAAGCCGCCGCCATGAGAAGCCCGCGCACTGCAACAAGGAGTAGACCCCGCTCACCTCAACTAGAGAAAGCCCGTGTGCAGCAACAAAGACCCAATGCAGCCATAAATAAATAAATAAATAAATAAATAACAAAAAAACAACTTAGCTTAAAACAACAATTACGTTATTATAATATTATTGTGAGTCAGAAATTTGGGCAGAGTTTAACTAGGCAGTTCTACATTAAGGTCACTGATATTTGACTAGAAGGTCAGACAGTTTCATTTACATGTCTGGGACGTGTCTGAATGGCTGGCAGGCTGGGCTTAGATGAAACTGTCAAACTGAGTACGTATATGTGGCCTCTCTGACATGGTGTCTCAGACTAGTTAGACTTCTTAAATGGCAGCTCAGTACTCCTGAAGAAAGAAACCAGAGTCTTAGAATATGCAAGGCTTATTAATATCTAGTCTTGAAAGTTATGCAACTTCTGTTAGTCAAGAAGCAAGTCACAGGGCCATCCCAGGTTCCAAGAGGACTATGGAAGGGCATGAATACTGGGAGGCATGGTTTATTGGGGCTGTCACCTTTGGAGACTAGCTATACTACAGGATCTAAGGATCTATAACTCTGCATAGTATATATAGAAAACTTTTTTTTGACAGGATGGTATTCAAATCCCATAGCCCAACTACCTTAATATTTTTATTTCCCTATGAAATCTTCCAGAGTACTCTACAATTTATATTTTCCCCTAGAAATGTATGTACCTCAGATATAATTTTTTTGTTTTATTATGAAAACTGTTTAATGTACAAAAAGATGAAGTAATTTACAGTGAACATCCATATAACCACCATTTAGATTCTGTAATTAACATTTTGCTATACTTGGGTTATCACATGTCTATCATCGGCCTGTCTTATTTTCTGATGACTTCAAGAGATGCAAGTACTCAGACGTAGATGTAAGGTACTTTTTCCTTCTGATCCTTTTACCTTGGAGGATAGTCAGAATATATAAAGAATCTCTAGTGCTATATCTTCTCTCTTTGAGAACTTACCTGTTAGGAACTTTTCAGCCTGCCTTATTCATCGCATATCCAGCCAAACTTTGGTTTAGTTTTTGACAACTCTTAAGCCTGAGAGTCTCACTAAGATCTTTGAGGGAAAAGAAGAAATCATTTTTTAAGTTATAAAAACAGTTACCCACAATCCCAGCATAAGCACAACTACTCTGATTAATGTGTTCCTGTTCTTTTTCCATTTCTAGTATTTTTATAGTTATTTCTGGTGTGTTGCACAGTAGACCCTTGAACAATGTGGGGATCAGGGGCACCAACCCTCCATGGAGTCAAATCTGTGGATAATTTTACAGTCAGCCCTCTGTATCTTTGGTTCCTCTGTATCTGGGTTCCGCATACACAGATAACACCAACATTGGACTGTGTATTGCTGTAGTAGGTATCGGTTGAAAAAAATCTGGGTGTAAGTGGACCCATGCTGTTCAAGGGTCAACAATCTGTAGTTTGTAAATCTTTTTTTTTTAAATATGGGAAGTTTTTAGATTATTGTATTATAGCCTGATAATTAATGAGTGTTTGATATTCCATTGGCTAGATCACCGTTATTAACCCTGCCACTTTTGGACAATTAAGTTGCTTTCCAATTGAGAAAAGCTATTGAACCCAATGAACTATTACTACTTATTGTGTGAAATCGGTTATATACAAAGTTTATCCCACCCCTCTGACTTGCACAACCTTAAGGGTTAAACTGATGAAATGGCAGAGAAACAAAGAAGTTAGAAGGAACAAAGATGAACTGCAGTTCTGATTGACTTTGTAACTGCATCAGGAGCAAATAAGGAAGTTAGAAAAAAATTATACTTTCAACTTTGATGGAACATTTTTGTCAATTAAGAAGGTTTCATTTTTACCAGTATTCTCAGAGTTAGGCTGAGTAAATTTCCTATTTAAAGTTTACCTTCAAGTTTAAGCATATTAGAAATCTTTGGTGTCAGAGTATAAGGACTAGATATGTATATTATATTTTCAGTGAATTTTATTCCTGTTGTGGAACTCCTCTATGAACTCTGAGAAGCAGTAACCACTTAACTACCACTTGCTAATGTACACTTTCATAAGTGGTGGTTTCAAAATTTTCTCCCAGCTTGAGCATAATTAGCTAATTAGAGATATTCAAACAAATTGAATTCTGTAATCTTAGGGATAACAGAGTCTTGTAGAAGATAATTTATGAGTTCTCCTACAATGACATAGGATTTTACTTACCCCATCAAAGCAGTTAAATCTTGTTTTATTAAAAGATTTTTCAGAGAAAGCAGTTCTTATTTGTCATGAGTTATTCTTCCTAGAATTAACCTTTACTAGTAAAAAAAAAAATTTTTTTTTTTGTATCTAAGTCCTATATTCTTTTTTTTTTTTTTAATTTATTTTTGGCTGTGTTGGGTGTTCGTTGCTGCACACGGGCTTTCTCTAGTTGTGGAGAGCGGGGGCTACTCTTCGTTGAAGTGCGCGGGCTTCTCATTGCAGTGGCTTCTCTTGTTGTGGAGCACGGGCTGTAGGCGCGTCGGCTTCCGTAGTTGCGGCACATGGGCTCAGTAGTTGTGGCTCACGGGCTCTAGAGCACAGTCTCAGTAGCTGTGGCACACGGGCTTATTTGCTCCGCGGCATGTGGCATCTTCCCCGACCAGGGATCGAACCCGTGTGCCTTGCATTGGCAGGCAGATTCTCAGCCACTGCACCACCAGCAAAGCCCCAAAGCATATATTCTTTTATGTCTGGTTTCCTTTGCTCAATATTATGTTTGTGAGATTCATTTGTGGTGTTCTTTCTAGCCGTAGTTCATTCAGTATCATGGTTATATGGATATGCCACAGTTTATTTGTCGATTCTAATATTGATGGATATTTAGTTCGTTTCCAGTGTCTATTATGAATAATGCTGCTCTGATTCCTGTATATATTTCTTGGTACACATGTGTACACATTTCTGTTGGGTATAATCATAGAACTGGAATTGTTGGGTCATGGGAAATGTTTTTATTCCACTTTAATTGATCATGCCAAATAGTTTTCCATAGTGGTTGTACCAGTACATAGTCCTACCAGCAGTTCCAAGAGTTCCTGTTGTCCCACATCTTCACCAGCACTAGATATTGTTAGTCTTTAAGCCATTCATTGAGTATGCAGTGGTATTTTAATGTGGTTTCAAATTGTGTTTTCTTGATTACTAATAAGGTTGAGCACCTTTTTGTATATTTATTATTGGCTATTTGGCTGCCCTCTTTTGTAAAGTTCGTATTCAAGTCACCTGCACAGTTTTCTATCAGACTGTCTTTTTCTAACTGATTTGTGGGTTTTCTTTGTATATTCAGGATATGAGCCCTTTGTTAGTAATACATTCCAACCTCTTTCTCCTATTCTGGCTTGCCTTTTTACTGTTTGTTTTTTGGGAGTTTTTTGGGTTTTTTTGTTTGTTTGTTTGTTTTGACTGTGCCCAGCCTCATGTGGGATCTGAGTTCCCCGGCCAGGGATCAAACTCACGCCCCTTGCATTGGAAGCCCAGAGTCTTAACCGCTGAACCTCCAGGGAAGTCCTGCCTTTTTACTCTTAATGGTTTTTTTTTTATGTATAGGCATTCTCAGTTTTAAGACTGATCCCACTGTCAGTCTTTTCATTTATCAATAGTGATTTTCATGTCTTATTTATTTTCTAAAAGCTTTATTGTTTTGTCATTCACATTTAGATCTACAGTCTACCTGAAATTGATATTTTGGATATGTTGTGAGGTAAGGGTCAGGTTTCTTTTTTTTTTTTTCCTCATTTGGAGATCCATGTGACACAGTATTACTTGTTGGCCTGATTCTTGTTTCCCCAGATCTCTAAAGTGCTGCCTTTCGTCTGTATATGAGTGTGTTTATTTTTGGATTCTCTTTTCAGTTCCATGGGTCCATTTGTCTACCTATGTCTTAATTACTGTAGTTTCATAATAAGTCTTGATATCTAATAGAACAAGTGCTCCTGCCATTTTCCTTTTCTTCAAGAGGGTTTTAGTTATTCTTGACCCTTTGCTTTTCTGTATAAACCTTAGAATAGGCTTATCAAATTCCATGCGCACAAGCACACACGGATGCGCACACACAGATTATTGGAGTTTTTTCCGTGTTGCATTAAATTTCCGGGTCAGTTTGGGTAAAAGTGGCATATTTTCATTGAGTCTTCAATCCATGAACATGGTATATTTATCTGATTATTTAGGTCTTTAATATCTCTCAACAAAATTTACTAGTTTTTTATGCATAGGTCTTGAACATCATTTATTATTTTTATTCCTAGGTTTTATTATTTTTTAGTACTACTGTAAATGATGTCTTAAATTTTTTTTCTTTTTCTGTTTGTTGCTAGGATGTAGAAATACAGTCAGTTTTGTGTATTGATCTGTGTCCATCAATGTTGCTAAACTTGCTGTTAATTCTAATGTTATTAGAATTCTTTAGGATTTTTATATACCTAATCGTATTGTCTGTGAAGGATAATTTAATTTCTTCTTTTCTAATCTTTCTCTTGTCTTATTGAACTGAATAGGATTGCAGTACAGAATAGAACTGGTGAAAGTAGGTATCCTTGGTTTTTTTTGTTCCCTATCTCAAAAGGAAAGCTTTCAGTACTTCAACGTTAAATATGATGTTGTAGCTGTTCGATTTTTGGTATATTCCTGTTCTGGTTACTATGGCTGCATAACCAATTAAAAACTTAGTGGCGTAAAACAACCATTTATTTCAAACATGGATCCTTTGGATTAGGAATTTAGATAGGGCATACCATGGAAGGCTGTCTCTGCTCTGTGTTGTCTCATGCCTTGGCTGCAAGATGCAAAATAGTGGGAAGGAATCATCTGAAAGCTAATGTACTCGTATGTCCTGTTGTTGACACTGGCTCTTGGCAGGGAACCTCATTTCCTCTCCACCTGAGGTCTTCCATGTGTTCTCTCCCAGTGGGCTAGTGTGAGCTTCCTCACTGCATGGTGGCAAACATTTCCAAAGAAAGCAAGCTAGGTAGAAGCTGTATCCTTTTACAACCCGGTCTCAAAAGTCATATAAGTATCACTTTTGCATACTCTGATTGAGTAGTCACAGGCCCCTACCCAGATAAAAGAGGAAGGAATATAGACCCTGCTTTTTAGTTAAAGGAATGTCTGTCAGTCACATTGTAAGATGAGCACTAGGGACGGCATATGTACATACTTACATACACATTTATGTACGTGTGTGTCTGACTAGAGAGAAATGCAGAAAATATGATCTGCCACAATGCCTTTTCATCAGATTAAGAATGTTCCTTTCTATTCATAGTTATCAGATTAAGAATGTTTCCTTCTATTCATAGTATTTTAACATTTTTGTTTTGAATGGATATTAAATTTTATGAAATGTCTTTGTTGAAATGAACATGATCTTATTTTCTGTTAATGTGATAAATTTCATCGATTGATTGCAGTACATTCAACTTGACTGTGATTTATTATCCTTTTAATACATTATTGCATTCGGTTTGCTAATATTTTCTTTAGGATTTTTGCATCTTTGAAAGCTCCTTGAGGGAAAGGACTATCTCTTACATCACTTTAATATCCTACCATAGACCCAGTATAGTGGTGAGCATATGATAGAAGCTTGGAAAATAATTTTTTTTCTGTCTCTCAGTCAGTTCCTTATTCACAACATCAAATCCTTTGAATACTACATGTTGGTGATTTTTTTAAAATATGCTCTATTGTGGGAAGCCTAGGAAGGTTTTTCTGAAAATGTGAGCATATTTATCCTCTCATAGAACTCTGGTTGAGTAGTGTCATATTTTTCCTCAGATACTATGTTTCTGTTCTTTGTTGTAGAACTTTATCATTTCTACCAGCTTGAGAACCCTCACTATAAATAAGCAAAGATTTTATTCTCTGAAGCAAGAAGTACCATGAAAATGCCAAATTCTCTAATTTGGGGCTAAAAAAATTTAAAGTTACCTTCTTTATTTTATCCTTATTCTTCTCTCTCTGTAGCCATGGAGTAATAGAGTCATAAAATTAATATGCCACCTACTTTGACTATAGAGAAGACATTTCTTAGTCTTATTAATAAAAATTACTTTGTCAGTAAAACTGATTACTGTCCTTTGAAAAGAGAGATACTTTTAAAATTATTTTATATATATATATATATATATATTTTTTTTTTTTTCCGAT
>NC_041225.1:59288764-59292851 GCF_002837175.3 Physeter macrocephalus
GACTCTCAACCACTGCGCCACCAGGGAAGCCCTATTTTATATATTTTTAAATTATAAATATACATTTGCTCATTTTAACAAGTCAGACTTTGCACAAGATAACTCGTTAACAGTTTAGTTTGTATTCTTCTGCATCGGGGATTGACACACTATGTATGGCTCTTGCACCAAATCTGTTATTTTTGTATGTACATCATTGTGAGCCAGGAATATTTTTTGTATTTTTAAATGGTTGAAAAAATCCAAAGAATAATATTTCATGACACATGAAAGTTATATGAAATTCTAATTTCAGTGTTCATAAATACAGTTTTATTGGAACATATTTCATTTGTAGAGATACTGTCTATGGCTGCTTTTGTTCTGCAACAGCAGAATGCGATGATTGGAATAGAGATCTTTGACTTTCAAAGCCTAAAGTATTTACCTTCTGATCCTTTACAGAAAAAGTTAGCTGACCTCTGTAATACATAGACAGGTTTTGTCATTTGTTTTTTTCAAAAGCAAGACATAAAATACAGTGTGTGTGCAATGGATATGCATTATATTATACTTATTGGTAACTAACTTTTTCCGCTTATCCACTGCTGATCGAGAGCTGTCCATACTACACTGATATATGGTGCACAGTATTCCATATTTAGATACCATATTTCATTCACCTGATCTCATTTAGGTAGACCTTTAGGTCTGTTTATACATACTACATACATTGTTGTATCAGAGTATGTGTGTGTAATTCTGATTATTTAATTTAAGTAGCTATTACTAGATTACTTTTCAGAAAATTCATAGCACTTCACAAGTGCACCAGTACAACTGCCTGTGTCCTAACACTCTGGCCACTATTTGTTGTCATTTAAAAAAAATTTGCCCCTAAGATCAGTAAAAATTATTTTAGTTTTCAATCTCCTGCTGACTAAAGAAGCTAAGCCATTTGCACTTACAAAGACATGCTTTAAAGGAGCTGAAGTTTCATCATCTCAACATTTCATTTTTCTTTCTGTTTTTGAAGAGATCTTAAATGTCAGCAGCCACAAATTACAGATTTTAGTCTAGCCAGTCATCTTTCCTCTCCTTGCTTACAATGTCTGTCCCTATTACAAGAGTACCATTTGAGAGGTTTTGACCTACTTAGCCCAGATCTCTCTCAGTATATGAAAAACATCCTCACTAAAACACATCTAGATACAGTGAGTAACATCTTTGTTTACAGAGGCCATTAAATTTTTGTTAATCTTTGGACAATTAAGTAAATAGAGATAATAGTCTTCTAAGCAATGCTGGCTGTAAGCTACATTATGAAAAAATTGAAGTTCTTACAACTCCAGCTTCTCTTTTTTCCCTCATTTGTACCCTTATTTAGGTGATTCCTGTACCCTTTTTGCATACTCAGTAATGCCCCAGTGTGCTCTTCTGCCCGTCACTTATACTTTTGGGAAAATGTCAGCTCTACTTATACCTTCTAAGGGAATTTACAATTTAAATTTTGAAATGAAAGTTTTTGTTGCTTATTGAATGAAGGGTTTGTTGGTGGTTTGGTAATAGCTTTTTTGCACTATAATTCATATACCACACATTTAAAGTATACAACACTGTGGTTTTTAGTATATTCCCAGGGTTGTACAACCTTCATTACAATCAATTTTAGACCATTTTCATCACCCCAGGAAGAAATTCTTTGTTTTTCAGCCATCACTCCCCATTTCCCCCATGTCTTATAATCTATAGGCAACCACGAGTCTACTTTCTGTTAACACATTTGCCTGTTCTGGACATTTTATATAAATGGAATCATACAATATGTGACTGTCTTCTTTAACTTAGCATGTTTTCAGGATTCATCTGTGTTACAACATATATCATTATGTCATTCCTTTTCATGGCTGAAAATAAATAATATTCCATTGAGTGACTATCCATTCATCATTCAGTGGACATTTGGGTTATTTTTACTTTTTGGCTCTTACGAGTAATGCTGCTATGAACATTCATGTGCAAGTTTTCGTGTGGACATATCTTTTTGTTTCTCTTGGGTCTATATCTAGGAGGGAATTGCTGGGTCATATGGTAACTCTATGTTTAACTTTTTGAGGAGCTGCCAGACTGTTTTCCAAAGTGGTTGCACCATTTACATTCCGCACAGCAGTGTGCGAGGGTTCAGCTTCTCCACAGCCTCACCAACACTAATTGTCATTTTGACTGCAACCGTCCTGGTTGGTGTGAAGTGATACCACACTGTGATTGTTTTGTGTGTGGTGTAATTTTTTTTGTGGTGTGATTTTTTTTTTAATTGTGATAAAATATACATAACATAAAATTTACTGTTTTAACCATTTTTAGGTATATAATTCACAGTGTTGTGTAACCATCACCACTGTCCATTTTCATAACATTTTTGTCATTCTAAGCAGAAACTTCATACTCATTGAATAATATTTCAACATTCCCCTCTTTTCCCAGCCCTGGTAACCTCTGTTCTACTTTCTGTCTCTATGAATTTGCCTATTCTAGATACCTCATTTAAATGTAATCATGCAATATTTGTCCTTTTGTGTCTGACTTATTTAGCATAATAATTACAAACCATGTTGTAGCTTGTGTCAATTTTATTCCTTTTTAAGGTCGAACAATATTCCATTGTATGTATATACCACATTTTGTTTATTAATTCATCTGTGGGTAGTCATTTGGGTGGTTTCACCTTTTGGCTATTGTGAATAATCTGGTATGAACATTGGTGCACATGTATCTGTTTGAGTCCCTGCTTTCAATTCTTTTGGGTATATATCCTTAGAAGTGGAATTGCTGGATCTGTGTTTAACTTTTTGAGGAACTGCCAGGGTGTTTTGCACAGCAGTTACATGATTTTACATTTCCACTAGCAGTGCACAGAGTTTTAATTTCTCCACATTCTTTCATGTACTTATTGGCAATTTATATATCTTTGGAGAAATGTCTGTTCAAGGCCATGGCCTATTTTTGAGAGTGGGGTTGCTGGCTTGTAGAGTAAGTGTACCTTCAAATTCAGTAAGTCTTGCTCCCAAGTAGTTTATTAATGTACACTTTCCTTCAAAATGTATAAAAGTTCTGATGCCAACATTTGGTGTTGCCAGAATTTACAGTTTTTGTTTATTTAATGGATATGAAATAGTAGCTTGTGATTTTAATTTGTATGTACCTAATTAGCGGTGAGGTTGATCCATCTTCCCTACAAACAGCAGTTTACCTATTCATATCTTCGTCACATTTTTTCTCTTAGGTTGTCTTTTCTTATTGATCTATAGGCAATATTTACATATTTCTTATATGCATTATAATGTCTGTTTTAAATTTTTGCCTTTAAAATTTTTTACTTTTTGAAGTGGGAAGAACTGAATTTGAATTTGTGTCCTTGGGATTTAATATGGTGCCTGACAAATTAGTCACTCAGTAAAATGTAGAATGAATAAATATTTTGTGGAAATCTAAGAATTTGTTTTATTTTATTTTATGTTTTTAATTTTTTAAAATTTATTTTATTTATTTTTGGCTGCGTTGGGTCCTTGTGGTGCACAGGCTTTCTCTAGTTGCGGCGAGCGGGGGCTACTCTTCATTGCGGTGTGCAGGGTTCTCATTGCAGTGGCTTCTTTTGTTGTGGAGCACGGGCTCTAGGCGGGCGGGCTTCAGTAGTTGTGGCACGAGGGCTCAGTAGTTGTGGCTCACGGGCTCGAGAGCACAGGCTCAGTAGTTGTGACACATGGGCTTAGTTGCTCTGCAGCATGTGGGATCTTCCTGGACCAGGGCTCGAACCCGTGTCCCCTGCATTGGCAGGCGGATTCCCAACCACTGCACCACCAGGGAAGCCCCTGTTTTATTTTTAAAGAAATAACTTTCTCTAGTTGCGGCGAGCGGGGGCTACTCTTCATTGCGGTGTGCAGGGTTCTCATTGCAGTGGCTTCTTTTGTTGTGGAGCACGGGCTCTAGGCGGGCGGGCTTCAGTAGTTGTGGCACGAGGGCTCAGTAGTTGTGGCTCACGGGCTCGAGAGCACAGGCTCAGTAGTTGTGACACATGGGCTTAGTTGCTCTGCAGCATGTGGGATCTTCC
>NC_041225.1:59293305-59297692 GCF_002837175.3 Physeter macrocephalus
GCCCCGGTCTGGGAGGATCCCACATGCCGCGGAGCGGCTGGGCCCGTGAGCCATGGCCGCTGAGCCTGCGCGTCCGGAGCCTGTGCCCCGCAACGGGAGAGGCCACAACAGAGGGAGGCCCGCATACCACAAAAAAAAAAAAAGAAAGAAATAATGCTACCTAAATTAAGTGACAAATGAGTGCTAATGATTTGCACCTCCATGTGTAAACTGTACCTTTATGGTTATCTAATAGTGTATTGGGTCTCCCATTGTTTGAGTGCCCTAGGTACATTTATTTGCAAGTGGTTTAGAAGGAGAGTTCTTGTCAGTTTGGGCTTGGTCTGAAAGTCATTTAAAGAAGAGTTAATCTGTTAGATCTTCCAGATACACTTAAATTCTGAATAAAGATGCACATACTGCAGATAATTCTCAGGCCTGTGATGGATGGCAGTTGTATAAAAATATAGTTTTGATTGTAGTAGCAGGATCCCACACAATTTCTCTGAGGTTCAGCAAAGGGAATCCCCTCAGAAAGCAGGATTTTCTTGGGCCTTGTACTGTACTTGTTTAATCCTGTCTTTTTCCACTTTTAGTTTTATATAATATGTAAAATAGTGTCCCTTCTCCTTTTCAGTTTAAAGAATTACATCCTACCTGCTTTCAAAATTGATATGGGCCTGTTAAGGCTATTCCTTTGACTACCCCTCCCCAACAAAGAAAAACCCTAAACGTGCTCATGGTCAAAGAATTCAATTTTGTGTGACACACTGCAATACATATGCCCTTCAATTACATAGTTTTAGGAATGAAATTGATGAGTTTTGTAGGTAACAACTGTGGTTGTTAATTGATATGTTTCCTCTGGGTCTCTTCCTCTCCCTTCCTCCTCCTCCTCCTCTTTTTTTATTTTTATTTTCTTTTAAGTAGGTAAAAGTATCATGTACTCAGAGTTTATCATTTAATGTTTGATATTCAGTACTAATAATCATATCATTTGGGTTATGTCTGTAATCTTATTATTTAGAAGTTATATTTTTGCCTTATGTTTAATAGGCTTACATAGTAAGCCCTCCAGTTGCATTGCTTTTTAAAAAATTCTCATTGGTATTTTTCTTTTAACAGAAAAATAACTTGTTCTAGAGACCAGACCTTCTCCACCATTAAAAATTGGCTAACTTCCTTTTTTGGGTCCCACTATTTTCTATATATATTTATCAGAACAACTGTTATATTCTACTCTATTGTATTTATTTGTTTACAGTTTCTCTCTCCCCCACTCATCCATGCTTCTTAGGTTTGGAGACCGTCTTATTCAAACTCTTAACAATGAATGGCATATAATTACAAGTTCACTGAATGTTAAAAGTGATTATCAAATAAATAACACATATTTTTTTGTTGTATTTAATCTTTTCTGCTAATTCCAATTTAGTCTTTTTAACTTTCTGATGATGAAATGGAATTTAGTGAATAAATAATTAGTAAAATAATGTAGTATCTCTTTCTGCTGATGTTTGAGACTGTTTCAGGAAATCTTTGACCTGTTTGGGTACCTGACCACACAAATCTTACTAATCATTAAGAATTAAGGCAATCTAGGTGTGGGTTTACCAGGCCTTTATTTTAGAATCTTAATAATTATTTTAGTTCTTACTGTCTTAAATGCCCTTTGGCGATTTATCTATTAAATTTTCTATAATTTTATATGTTAGGTGCTCTTAGCCTCATTTTAAAGCTGAAGAAACTGAGGCATGGAGAAGTTTAAAAATTTGCCCAGGCATGGAGAAGTTTAAAAATTTATTTTTAAAATTATTATTATTATTATTTATTTTTGGCTGTGTTGGGTCTTCATTGCTGCACACAGGCTTTCTCTAGTTGTGGCGAACGGAGGCTACTCTTCGTTGTGGTGCATGGGCTTCTCATTGCAGTGGCTTCTCTTGTTGCGGAGCATGGGCTCTTGGCATGCAGGCTTCAGTAGTTGTGGCACGTGGGCTCCAGTAGTTGCGGCTCGCAGGCTCTAGAGCTCAGGCTCAGTAGTTGTGGCGCACAGGCTTAGTTGCTCCGCAGCATGTGGGATCTTCCCGAATCAGGGCTCGAACCCGTGTCCCCTGCATTGGCAGGCAGATTCTCAACCACTGTGCCACCTGGGAAGTCCACCAGGGTTATACATTTAGTAAATGGCTAGGCCAGTTTTTGAATTCAGATAGTCTAAACCCAGCATTATATTCTTAACCAGTGTATGCAAATTAAATAAGTTTTCAGTTACACATGAACTTCGTGTTCCAGGAACAGTTTTTTTAACAGAAACTAATATGGTAGAATAGTTTTCTTAAAAGCAAGACATGCTATATTTTCTACCAAGAGCCAGTGATTTACCAGGAGAGAGAGAGAGAGAGAGAGAGAGAGAGAGAGAGAGAGAGAGAGAGAGAGAGAGAGAGTGTGTGTGTGTGTGTGTGTGTGTGTGTGTGTGTGTGTGTGCTTGAGAGAGAGAAAATGTGAGTAAATTTAGGACTAAATACCTGTAGAAAGCTGTGAGTTTGTGAGAGGAGTTAGGGAGGGGAATAAAGTGGATTTTTTTTTAAGAGAAATATAAGCATTTGAGCTCATTTACTTAATGAAAATAAGAAAAAGAAACATCTAGTGGTGAAATGAATAAGTCTGGGTTAAGGCACAGTAGTGCAAAAATATCTAACCTTTTGATTAGGCTAAATCTCTAAAACCGTGACAGCAGTAACAAAAATGTACTTCATTTTAGGCATGTTGTGGCAGAGAGAGGAGGAGGAGGGGGAGGAAAGGCAGCGAGGTAGGTAGGTAGGTAGGTAGATGGTCTCAAAGTCCAGTTACAAAAGAGGAAAGGGAGATATTCAGAAAAAGAAGCTGAAAAAGGAAGAAGTATTTAAGGTAGAGAAGAAAATAGGAGAGAGATACCTGTCTTTTCTATCATGTAGTTATTGGCTGAAATTGTTTCTTCTAGATCCTCCCAGTTCAATGAAACTTCTCATGTGGAGGGTTTTGTTCTTCTAAATCAACCTCGGTCCTCTGCATGTCACTAAGCTAATAGGGATTTCTATCTCGTCCTTTGTTTTATCCTGTCTTTGCCGCAGGTTCTGAAGTACAGCCAGGATAAATCAACCACTATTTGGAGAGTTACTGCTACATGTGGTACTTCCAGGTGCAGAGGAAAACAAAAAAGAAATAGCTTCTTCTCTAGAGGACTTTACAATCTAATTAGGGATTTAAAATGTAACTTTGTTAAAAGGTGATTGTAATATCCTACATTGTGATGAGTCAGATGGTATAAACAATTCCACACTTAGCCACTCAGCTTAAGCTTTAACCAGCTCCGCTTAGCAGGTGACCTTGTCTCCTGCTTCGCAAGATAAAAAATTTAGGTATAAAAACAAATATGTGGGGCTTCCCTGGTGGCGCAGTGGTTGAGAGTCCGCCTGCCGATGCAGGGGACGCGGGTTCGTGCCCCGGTCCGGGAAGATCCCACATGCCGCGGAGCGGCTGGGCCCGTGAGCCATGGCCGCTGCGCCTGCGCGTCCGGAGCCTGTGCTCCGCAACGCGAGAGGCCACAGCAGTGAGAGGCCCGCCTACCGCAAAAAAAAAAAACAAAAAACAAAAACAAATATGTGGGCCTGCTCTCATCTTCTTCCCTTCATTCTTAGATAAAACAGTATCCCTTCTTTTTTTTTGCAATTTTTTTAACATCTTTATTGGAGTATAATTGCTTTACAATGGTGTGTTAGTTTCTGCTTTATAATAAAGTGAATCAGTTATACATATGTCCCCATAGCTCTTCCTTCTTGCGTCTCCCTCCCTCCTACCTTCCCTATCCCACCCCTCTACGTGGTCACAAAGCACTGAGCTGATCTCCCTGTGCTATGTGGCTGCTTCCCACTAGCTATCTATTTTACGTTTGGTAATGTATATATGTCCATGCCACTCTCTCACTTTGTCCCAGCTTACCCTTCCCCCTCCACGTATCCTCAAGTCCATTCTCTGTGTCTTTATTCCCGTCTTGCCCCTAGGTCCTTCTGAATTTTTTTTTTAGTTCCATATATGTGTGTTAGAATACGGTATTTGTTTTTCTCTTTCTGACTTACTTCACTCTGTGTGACAGACTCTAGGTCCATCCACCTCACTACAAATAACTCAATTTCGTTTCTTTTTATGGCTGAGTAATATTCCATTGTATATATGCGCCACATCTTCTTTATCCATTCATCTGTCGATGGACACTTAGGATGCTTCCATGTCCTGGCTATTGTAAATAGAGCTGCAATGAACATTTTGGTACATGACTCTTTTTGAATTATGGTTTTCTCGGGGTATATGCCCAGTAGTGGGATTGCTGGGTCATATGGTAGTTGTAGTTTTAGTTTTTTAAGGAACCTCCATA